>NC_061110.1:62134310-62179535 GCF_015104395.2 Macrobrachium nipponense | reverse complement strand
TTTTCGCCTCTGACCTTCGGTTTGTGATGCAGGGCGATTTATCCCGAAAATAACCATTTTTCAATTCTATCTCCTCCCTTGATATTTAATATTATGACCTGGGATTACTACCATATATAGACCTGATGTAGACTTCCAATCGAATGGAGAGTTTTTTTTCTAAAAGTAATTTTTTTGCAAGATATGAATTTTTCAATATGGTAAAAAAATAAACCCTATAAATCAGGAGAAAAAAATTTATAAAAAAAAAGACGAAACAGAAATTGGAAAAAAGGGCTGTATTTGATTGTTCTATAATGTCTTTCTGAGTTATATACCAAATTCCAATGTTATAGCTTTAAAACTAAGTGAGAAGATAGATTTTGAAGGTCAATAAGTATAGTTTTGAGATACGGGCGTTCAAAGTTTTCCTTCGTATTTCTATAAAGACAATGTTAATAAATAACTGATTATTATGAATGTACATTTCTTTTTTGTGTATTAATAAACCAAAACTATTTTATTTATCATAATTTAATCATAAATGATGATCCCTTTGCTCATATATCGCAGCCTGGGGCACTGCTTGAGGCAAGATGGCACCTCCTTCCTACGCAATTCTCTCTCTCCCCTTCACTAACTCGGCTTCTCTATTACAAGCGAATTTTCTTCTTCTGTATGTTAGCGAGATGTTTTCCTTGTAATTTCCTCTTTGGCATGATGAAATTCTTGCCCGGAACAAAGATAAACAAACGTAAATGCAAGAGAATGCCAAGAGGTGAAACTCGAAGGCGTACTCTTTTTTTTTATAAAGACAATTTAATAAATCATGATTATTATGAATTTCATATTCCATTTTGGGTTTTAAAACACCAAAACTTTGTTATTTATCATAAATGAAGATCTCTTTGCTCAAAGATCGTAGCCTTGGTGCACAGTGTGACGTGTGCTGCCAAGCAAGACGGGGGCGTTACTAAGCAACCCTCCCCTCTCTTTTCACTAACTACGCATATATTATGATATTCTGTAATAATACTTGAGCGATTTTTCTTCGTCTGTATGTTAGCGAGAAGTTTTCCTTGTCTTTTCCTCATTGGCATGATGAAATTCTTGCCGAAACATACATAAACATACGTAAATACAGGCGTATGTCAGAGGTGAAATGGAACGTACAGACTACTCGAAGTCTGTGATCGCACTAAATGGACTTGGTAGCTGAGCCTGGTCTCCTCGACTCGGGGAATGTCTACAGATGCCATTTCTCCCAATTTCTTTGACAATAATTATCAAAATTTCCGATAATAGAGGAAATATTGCATTTCTTGTACGGATTCAATGTTTTTAGGCTTATTGAGTGACGTTGAAACTTAATTAACCCTTTGTAACTACAAAAGTAAGAGGAATTTTGACGAAATATTTCTTATACGTATTCTCAATTGCCATATGAAGCTCCATGAATTTTTCATGACTTTGCATTTTTCCGGCCCCCTTAAGGGTACTAATGTTTAGGATTACTCTGAAATTATCTTAATACAATCTCTAAGATTAATACAGTAATATGATAATAATTCAAGGTAAATTTGATGCAGGATGTTACATGAAGTAGACATTTGGTGTTTCTATTTCTTCCTTCTTTTATCTCTCTCGCTCTCAGCAAAAGAATTGATAGACAGACAAACATAATTGTTCAGTCCTCTTTTTTTCTCTTCTCTGGAGAAGTATATGTATTTATGGGAGGGGAAAAAAGTGTTGCCTACAGACGTTCATTTCAATCTATTGAAATCGTAAGGAGTTATTTTCTCTCTCTCTCTCTCTCTCTCTCTCTCTCTCTCTCTCTCTCTCTCTCTCTCTCTCTCTCTCTCTCTCTCTCTCTGCTATTGGCTGTTATATTTATTTCTAATGGTAAAATGTTTAAGATGACTTTAAAATTATATTAATAATATCAATTCAATGGTATATTTGATGTAGGATAATACTTTAAGTAGACATTTGGTATTTGAACTTTCAAGATAGGCAGATATAGGTATTTTTAGAGGGGAGTTCTAACTAATTGCGGGTTTGAGCTATTCGCGTGGGTGTCTGGTACACATCTCCCGCGAATACGGGGGGAACACTGTATAACTATTTTTCTGCGAATTTTTTTAAAAACTTTTTTTCGTTGACGTTTTGTACGTCGGTTCGGCACCCGACAGACAATTTTCGTCGACGTTTAATACATCCAATCGGCGTTAAAGGGTTAAATGACCTAAAGCCATATTAAACTGTGGCTTGGTCTAACTAAACAAATTAGTATAAAGGATATTGGTGCACATGGTACGACAATTAAAATTTAAATTTTACATAGTCAGCGCAAAAGGACTAATAATACAGCCATATACAACTGTCAAAGCTAACTTAAACCTCAAAGTGTTTAATTTAACATAAATTTATAATAAAATCTATTACAAATATGGAATCTGTATGAAGACCCACACAGGTTTCCCTCATTAATAATTTAATACTGACTAGCTTCTGATAACAACTTGCTTCATATCACTACAGTGCTGCCATTATGCAGGACCCTCAGTTCAAGTGTTCTGTATCAAATTGTATTTTTTGAGACCATGCCAAACAAGCAAAAATTTGACTTGAGCAAGGGGGAACATATCTTCACATAAGATTGGGGTATTACTGTAATTTTTTTTTCTTTTGCCATTTTCTCAAAACATAGTTATTTTTTTTTAAACTAAATGCTTTGATCTCAATGAAGACTGAAATAAGACTTACGTTCATTCCTTATTATTTGTACAATCTACAGTAAAAGTTAGAAGGAAATAACCTTCAATCATTAGGTAAAAAAAATTTTCATTATACACAATTGGGTCTTATGACATCGTGCTCTTATAAATGCAACGTTAGGTAATACATAAATCAAGAGAGAGCGAATTTCTGTTCATTTGATTGTATTGTAAATTTCATGGCATATTTCTTATATGACAAAATGTTTTCAGTGCAAAAAATCAGCCTTCTAACCGTAATAATGTAGTTTCATAGTTATTATAAATAAGCATAATTTTTTCTTGTGCCATTTTCTCAACTTTTAAAAAAAAATAAATTTCTATAACTCCAAGACTGAACCAGGTTCCATGAAACTTTTACAGTGTAGTACAACTATATATCTTGATTTTCAAATTGCAAAATTGATTGAGTGAACATTTTTTTAGTATATTATTTTCAAAGTGACATCATGATTTTTTAAAATGGATAAACAAATTAACATAGAAGTTGAATTTCTAACTTTTCCTCTTTGAAAATTTTATGATTAGTTGAAGAATAAGTGGCAAAAATTTGGAGCAAATCCCTTCAATCATAAGGGGGCCTTTTGGAGTTGGCACTCCCCTAGGTTGATTTTAAGTATATCACAAAATATCATTTCTGGGCTCAGCTCGTGTCGGCCTATGAAATATCCTTAAGTTCATTATTTCTAGGTAAAATTATCCTAAAATTACCAGAGAAAAAATAAAATCAAGAAAATGTCAGTAAAACTGACTCGCTCACTCTATAAAAGAAGTGTCGGTATGGAAATAGGGGCGAGTGGGATCACTACCACGAGTCATTTACCATTTAGACCTTCCAACATAAAATCCCCACCTGAGAGAGCTGATACTAAAGGGTGATGCGACCGCTACTACTACTACTACTGACGCCACGCGGAGAGCAGCGCCCCTAGCGGTCATCCTTAATTATTAGCTCGACAACGCTAGTTGCATCTTTTTTCACTCGTGTTGTTTTCGCTTGGATTTATCTTTCTTAACGATGGAACGTGCTGCAATCGCTTCGGCTAAGTTAAGTGCCTCATAAGTAATAATTTTTGGTATTCCAGTCTTCCAGGGACCAGCATTTTCCGTTTTTTAGGTCATATACGGTCTCCCGGTTGACTCGTGGCGGCCTTGTGCCGCCTCGTGTTGTTAAGATTTCCCGGTCTTCCATACTGGAACATCTTATGCTTATGGGCTCTATATTTACATTCATTGTTTTATTACATCGCATTTAGAGTTAGGACACAGCCCATCCCTTTTACCTTTTATCTCTTAGTTTGGTATTTAGGGCTATACTGTGTTTTTCTGGCCCAGCATCCCAGCTCTTGCTCTTCATCGGCTACTGCTGGCTCCGAGTAGTCGACTGTTCTTCGGATCAGTTCGCCTCCTCCTGGGCTTGTTTCTCTTTTACTCAAGTGTCTCTTCTATCTTTTACGATGTATTTATTTATTATCAGTGTTATTTAGGGTGCTAGGCTAGCCTAGGTGCCTTGTGCCATGTGTTGGTACAGTCTGGTTCACGTGGCCCTCTGTGGTTGTGTAGCTATCGCGTCCTAGGCCTCCTACGATCACGTGTCCCATTAGGCACCTTACCCTCCCCCTTCCCTCTCTACCATGGTAGGGAGGGGTCTGGTGGATATCCTTGGTTGTCATGACAACCACTGTAGCCTACCTCCCTCTCCCTCCAAGGGGGCCAGGAGTTCTATACCAGCTGGGGGCTAGGGCGACCACTTGTCTCGGGTACCGGGTTACCTGGCGGGTAGTAGTAGGGACGGGGGGGGTAGGCCACCCCCCTCTCTCTCTCTCGTCAGCCGTGTTCACGCCGGGATTCCCCCCCCTGTTTTCCCCATTCCCAACCCTTCCCCTACCTTAACGGACGGAGCCCCCGCTGAAGCCGGGAGCCCCTTCGGTTATAGGTCCACCTGGCTCCGCCAGCGGGCGGGGTGGGAATTTACTAGTGGTCTATATTGCTTGCCTACTATATCCTGGTTTTTCGCTACCGGAGGAGAGCTCGCTCCTTACCCAGGGCACCTCCTCTCGTTAGACGGAAAAGGGAGTTATACCTCATTCTATATGGATATACCCTTACTGATACGATGACTATTGGTTTTTAGTTTTATGTACTTTCTCCGTCGTGGTTTCATGGCCCCTCACCACTCCTGGTTGGAACCTTTTTCCTGTCTCCGGCGTAAGCCTCAGACCCCCACCAACCGCCTAGCTAACCACACGTATTGCGGCGGAGCACTAGTTTAATCTAACTTACATGCTCCGGCATGCAGCGGAGTCCATGTTAGGCTGTAAGTGTGCACTCTGATACTCATGTATCTCTCCACTTACAGGCTACCAACTGCCAGGTTCCAGGTTGTAACGCTGTGTTGTATGACCCCTGCGCCCATGAAGAGTGTAGGACCCACGCCCCGTGTGCCACTACCCACAACGGGATGATTGTTTGGCACCCTGAGGCATGCACCATCTGCTATGACCTCGTGAGTCAGCTTTTGGGTGGGGTAAGTTAACTCCTGGACATTTTTCCTGTTATCAATGATTTACCCTTAGTTTTAAGCTCCTTTAAACCGTATCTCCGCCGCTAGAAGCTTCATATCGCCTTCTCTTACAGGCTGCCGCCGTGAAAGAAGTCGCCCTAGCAACCCTGAAAGCTTGGGTAGGCGGCTTCGGGAAGAACGCCGCCAAGGGCCAGCCTTACGTGTTAGATAAGAAGCTGGCCATCCAGATCTTCCACGGAGGGCAAAGCGACGGGCGGTAAGTGGGACACCCATCTCGGCAGCCCCACTCATAGCTTCCATTCAGCAGGAGGTGCAGCAGGCGTTTGGGTCCGTCTCGACGCAGGAGCCGGCCTCCAGATGTAGCTAACCTGGACCTTAATCTTGAGCCTATGGCGGTAGGTGCGGAGGATTTGTTGGTTGAGGTAGGTGTTTCGGGCGCTCAAGGTCTACCCTTGTGCGCTCCTGGATCTTCTTCCCCTGTTCCTTCTTCTTCTTCTTTTCAAGGCTTCACGGGATCTGAGATCCCTTCTCGTTCACCCGCTCTCTTTGTACCCCCGAAGGTGAAGGGACAGAGAGAACAGAAGACCCTCCATAAGACGACTTCTAAGAAGTCGTCGTCTTCTTCGGCTAGGAAGTCTACGACATCCTACGCCGATGCGGTGAAGGCGAAGCCTAGCTCTTCTCATTCGAAGAGCTCAAGAAGCAAGGCTTCTAAGGAGAAGGCCCGCGCTCCTGCCGAGCCAGTGCCTTCTCCGGCATCTACCGGATCTACTCCGGTAACTCCTGTTGGGGTGGCGGGACCTAGCTCTTTTGATCCAACCACTTTCTCAGCAGGAGTGTTGCAACAAGTGGGAGAGATGGTTGGCTCTCTCGGTACTAGGTTTGAGCAAATGTTTGCTCAACTTTCTAGTACCATCAACCAATCTGGTCAATCAATACAGGACCTCTCTAACCGAGTTAGGGAGCATGATTGAATTGAATTGAATTTATAAATTTTGTGGCCATTTGCCACGCGCCGGAGCCAAAGGCCATTCAGCGCATATATATCAACAAGATATATTTACTAAAAAAGGTATACATAATTAATCCAAATTATTAAAATAAACTTCATATTAAAATACGTTAGGGAGCATGATGACCGCTTCGCTGGCCTCACTCAGGCCCCTCAAGCGAACTCCCCTGTGGCAGGTACTGGTCTCCTCCAGCTACCTCCTTATGAATCCCTACCAGCCTTCTCTATGGATAACCCTTGGAGGGTGGCAGCTTATGCCCCCTTCAAGGATGGCATGATTTCCATTCCGGAGTGTGGAACAAGAAGGATTGAGGACTTCGAGTTCTATCCCCCCGGACTGACTCAGCCTTTCATAGGGTATGCTAGGCTTACGGTGACTGCTCTCAATAGGGAGGATAAGATCTCTAGAGAGACTGTGCTGTATAGTAGGGATCACGCACAGAGGGAATGGGTTCACTGCCTGGAGGATTGGGATTGTACCAATACCAAACTCCAGGCATTCAAGAGCCCCTTCACTATCTTTGCTACGGAGGAGGAGGCTTCTCTTCCATTCGCTACTAAGATAGTAGAAGCGACTCTCCAAGCAGTCCTTAAAGACGAGCCCATGCCACAATTGAGAGAGGTGGAATCAACATCTCCGCTCTTTCCGTCCTTCGGAGAATTGTGGGAGAACCTACCTGCCACTTTCTCAGTAGGTAAGCTGAAGCCAGACTGTGCGATGGACCAGTTTGGCGAGAAGCTCCCGAGACTGCCTGATAGCCTTATTCAGGCAGAATTCGATGCCCGCACAAGATTTGGGAGATCTCTTAACTCCCTTATCATTACGGAGATGGCTGCCCTTTCCTATGCTACGGAACCGCTTTTTAAAATACTGGCTAAATCCCAGCTCCAGTCGGTTCAAGCTGATGCCTTTGACTTCTTCTCAGCCAGAAGGAACTGCCGAAAGCATGTTTTGCAGGAGGCAACTATTAGGCATGAGCCTAATAGACTTCTAGCTTCCAGCATGTGGGGTGCGGACCTCTTCCCAGAAGCCTCTGTGAATGAGGTGCATCACGAGGCTGCTAGGCTTAACCAGAGCCTTAGAGCCAGATGGGGCATCTCTTCCAAGAGGAAGCAAGAGAGCGCCCCTGCTGCTGGTAAGAAATTGAAGAAAACTGGTAGGAGATTCCAACCCTATCAAAAACAGCAGCAACAACAACATTTCGTCCAAGCCGTCCCAGTTACACAACAGGGACAGCCTTCGACTTCTAAGCAGACACAGCCCATTCTCCTGTTGTCTCCTCAGAATCAACCCTCGACCTCATACACCGTCTTGCCAGCTTTCAACTCGATGTATGAAAGCCAGGCCTACCCAACCTTCAACAGGTTTTCTAGGGGGAGCAGAGCGAGAGGACACTTTCGCCAACGAGGCACAGGAAGGGCTGCAAGAGGCAAGCACTTCAGAGGAGGGCGCGGAGGTCAACCCGCTCAACAACAGTGAGGCTCCCCAGGTAGGAGGGAGGCTGTTCCTCTTCCGTCACAGGTGGGGGTTCAGCAAATGGGCACAGAGCATTGTGTCCAAAGGATTGGGTTGGAGTTGGATCAAAGATCCTCCTCCAAACAAATCATTCTATCATATACCATCAAAGGAGTTGACAGATTAATTTGCGGAGGAGTCTCCTTCAGAAAGGAGCTATTGCGAGAGTCAAGCATCTAAAATTTCAAGGTCGCTTGTTCAGCGTGCCAAAGAAAGGCTCAACAAAAAGAAGGGTAACTCTTAGACTTGTCAAAGCTAAACTCTTTCATTTCGTTGCAACAAGTTCAAAATGCTCACCATCTCGCAGGTACGGACCTTACTTCCCCGTGGGGCCGTCACAACCTCTATCGATCTTACAGACGCATACTATCATATCCCGATAGCCAGACACTTCCGTCCATTCCTAGGCTTCAAACTAGGAAATCAGAAGTTCTCATTCAAAGTGATGCCCTTTGGTCTGAACGTAACCCCCAGGGTATTCACGAAAATAGCAGAAGTGGTAGTTCAACAATTGAGAACACAAGGGATAATGGTAGCAGCGTACCTCGACGATTGGTTGATCTGGGCACCAACGGTCGAGGAATGCCTCAAAGCCACGAAGAAGGTAGTACAATTTCTGGAACATCTGGGGTTCCAGATAAACAAAACGAAATCCAGACTCACTCCGGAGTCTCGTTTTCAGTGGCTAGGAATCCAATGGGATTTATCCTCCCACAATCTGTCAATTCCAGTGGTCAAAAGGAAAGAAATAGCCAAGTCTGTGAGGCAATTTCTCAAAAGCAAACAAGCTTCAAGGAGAAACCAGGAAAGAATCCTAGGTTCCCTTCAGTTTGCCTCAGTGACAGACATCCTCCTGAAAGTAAGACTGAAAGATATAAATCGAGTTTGGCGATCAAGAGCAAACGTCAAATCTCGGGACAAGTTGTCAGTAATTCCACAGATCCTTCGCAATCAGCTCCGTCCATGGACAAAAGTGAAGAATCTTGCCAAATTGGTACCCCTTCAATATCCCCTTCCGGTGTTAACCATTCACACGGATGCCTCCCTGTCCGGTTGGGGGGGATATTCTCAATTCAAGCAAGTCCAGGGGACTTGGTCCGTTCAATTCCGCCAGCTCCACATAAACGTTCTGGAGGCAATGGCAGTATTTCTTACTCTGAAGAGACTCCTTCCCCCAAAGAAGTCTCATCTAAGACTAGTTTTGGACAGTGCAGTGGTAGTACATTGCATCAACAGAGGGGGGTCCAAATCCAAACACGTGAATCATGTCATGATAGCCATCTTTGCTCTAGCAGACAAGCACAAATGGCATCTATCTGCCACTCATTTGGCAGGGGTAAGAAATGTGATAGCGGACGCACTATCCCGGTCAGTCCCTCTGGAGTCAGAATGGTCCCTGGACGGTAGGTCATTCGAGTGGATATGCCAGAGAGTCCCAGGTCTCCAGGTAGATCTCTTCGCCTCACAAGCGAACCACAAGCTCCCTTGCTATGTGGCCCCCAACCTGGACCCTTTGGCTTATGCCACAGACGCCCTGTCGTTGGACTGGAATCAATGGAAGAAAATCTACATTTTTCCTCCAGTGAATCTTCTTTTGAAAGTTCTAAGCAAGCTGAGGACTTTCAAGGGACTGGTAACTCTGATCGCTCCAGATTGGCCAAAAAGCAACTGGTATCCTCTGCTTCTGGAATTGGGTCTCCGACCTCAACGGATTCCCAATCCCAAGCTGTCGCAATCAGTACAAATGAGGACTGTGTTCGCTTCCTCAGGAATTCTTCAGACCCTAACTTTATGGACTTCATGAAGTTTGCGGCTAAAAAGATGCTAACATTAATCCACAAAACATCCTCTTTCTGGAATCAGATAAAAGAGAGTCAACTATTAGACAATATGACTCAGCTGTTAAAAATTTAGCATCCTTCCTGAAAGAATCAAACACTACAACCATGACAGTTAACTTAGCTATATCCTTTTTCAGATCCTTATTTGAAAAAGGTTTAGTAGCTAGCACAATTACTACTAATAAATCGGCTTTGAAGAAAATCTTTCAGTTGGGTTTTCAAATAGACTTAACGGAATCTTACCTTACATCTATTCCCAAAGCCTGTGCTAGACTTAGACCTTCTCAAAGGCCTACTTCAGTTTCATGGTTCTTAAATGATGTCCTCAAACTAGCCTCAGATACTGACAACTCGTCTTGCACATTCATAATGCTACTTAGGAAGACGTTATTTTTGTTAAGCCTGGCTTCAGGAGCCAGAATTTCAGAACTGTCGGCTCTATCCAGAGATGCGGGTCATGTAGAATTTCTCCCCTCAGGAGAAGTTCTACTTTCCCCGGATCGCAGTTTTTTAGCTAAAAACGAGGATCCTCTTGCAAGGTGGGCCCCTTGGAAAGTTATCCCACTTCCGCAGGATCCTTCTCTTTGCCCAGTATCAACTTTAAGAGCCTTTCTATCTCGTACATCCTCTAGATCCTCAGGTCCTCTCTTTACGGGAGAAAAAGGTGGCACTTTATCAGTGAAAGGAATCAGACAACAGATCCTTTACTTCATTAAACAAGCCAACCCTGAATCATTTCCTAAAGCACATGATATCAGAGTAGCAGCCACCTCAATTAATTATTTCCAACATATGAATTTTGAGGATCTTAAAAAGTATACTGGATGGAAATCACCGACAGTCTTTAAACGTCATTACCTGAAGTCCTTGGAATCTTTAAAATTTTCAGCAGTAGCAGCGGGAAACATTGTTTCTCCTGATACTGCACAGTAGTTGTAGTATAGATCCAGGTCTCCTTTCTACCTACCTCGTCCAACATGCCTCACCCTATTGCCATGCTCTTCGTGATACTCTAGCCTTAGCCGCTAGGATCGTACTGGTGGAATGCCCCTTATTTTTATGCTAGGGGCATCCACATTGTGTACATATAATGTGCTTCAGTGTTTCTACCCTTATTTTAATGCTAGGGTAGAACACAATGAGTTTGTATATTTTGTAAATAATACTTAAATTAGTGAATCATTGTATATTGTTCTATTTTCCATTACACTATTATGTACCACTATTTCTAGTATAAGCTAATTTTAAGTACTTTATGTTAATATGGTATGGTTATCCTACCATTATTTAGTATAAGCTAGTTTTAAGTAGTTTTGTTAGTATACTGTAATGAGTCTTGATTCACTTATATTATATCAGTCTTTTACTATTTGGTTTCATTTGTCCTTTTTATTCCATCTTGTCTGTTTCTCTGGTACTATTTCATAGGCCGACACGAGCTGAGCCCAGAAAAGGGATTTTGACGTAGGAAAAATCTATTTCTGGGTGATTGGCTCGTGTCGCCCTATGAAACCCACCCTGTTTCTTTTTACCCACCCTGCAGGACAAGATGTTCATATATTAAGGATGACCGCTAGGGGCGCTGCTCTCCGCGTGGCGTCAGTAGTAGTAGTAGTAGCGGTCGCATCACCCTTTAGTATCAGCTCTCTCAGGTGGGGATTTTATGTTGGAAGGTCTAAATGGTAAATGACTCATGGTAGTGATCCCACTCGCCCCTATTTCCATACCGACACTTCTTTTATAGAGTGAGTGAGTCAGTTTTACTGACATTTTCTTGATTTTATTTTTTCTCCTGGTAATTTTAGGATAATTTTACTAGAAATAATGAACTTAAGGATATTTCATAGGGCGACACGAGCCAATCACCCAGAAATAGATTTTTCCTACGTCAAAATCCCTTAACAGTACACAAGAGAATATCATCACTTGATAATTCAAAGCTCTCTCTCTCTCTCTCTCTCTCTCTCTCTCTCTCTCTCTTTTACACCCTATTCACATGTTTGCATTTATATTTTGGTTTGTGTAGATAACTAATGAGAAAATACATAAAAATATAAACGAGAATACGGTAGCATAAAATACAAATCAAAAGTGAAGTGTGTGTTATTGTACTAAGACTGATGTCAACATACCTCGGTCAATGTTTTTTTTCTCTCTCTGTACTATAAATAGCCATTCATAAAATGTGAATTTCTATATCATAAACATAAAACATGAAACCAACAAAGTCTATCATGTCAGGTCTACCTACTACGAGATTCAGGGCCTCTGTAACACGGTTTTTTCGCAATAACTTTTTATCTGTGCATTTCATAAATATAACGCTTATTCAGAATACATATTGTATCAACACATAAATTTTGAGTGTATTCTGCACTACTTAGGTTGAATAAATTTGGTACTTATGATGTAAAAGTGACCTTTTTTGAAGACGGGCCAACTTACTCAGAGAAAAGGTTTCGAACGCACTCGATACGTAACTTATGACAGCATTTCTTCCCTCTTTCTCGATAAATGATTGGCTATACGTAACGAAGGCTAAACCTCTGGCAACAATGACATACAAATTTAAATACAAGCAAAGCAGTACACCTTTATGAACTCTACAACCTCTCCACTGATAATTGTCATAATGAACAAACCAACAAAATATGTTAATAAATACAAAAACACTTTGATTATTAGTCTAAATCCCAAAATAAGTTTCCAAAGAAATTACAGTCTACTTTATAGGTCACAATCAGATTGACAAGATGTAGGGAATAGTTGGTAATTATCAAAAACATAGTAGACAAGCTTGATTTGATAACTGCTATATCTAATGTCAAGCAATTTTTATTTATTGGCTATCTACCTATTTAATGAAAAAAAATAGCCGGTACCGTATATTGGCTTTAAACCTTCACCAATAATTATCGTCAGAATGGTGACTTCATGAGGCTCCACCCACTTTCGCCTCGTTATAATTCAGGATAACACTGAAGGCTATCATGGGCATTGTTGGATTAGAAAATTTAACTTCTGGCTATAAAATCTCATTTCTCGAGTAGTTGTAAGAAGTGCTAAATGATCCTCAGGGATCCCAGCAGTTGGCCTAAATGTTTAATTCATGTACATTACTGCTATACTGTTGCAGCACTACTGCTACAGTAGTATTACTACGCTAGCACTGATACCACACCCACATCTATGTATCGTTCCGCCATTCATAAAGTCTTTGGGTTTCAGAGCCGATGGAATTTCTGTCTGGTGGATGGGCGGGGCAACATTTAGTCAAAAGGTGTTTGTTTACCTTGCTTACGTAATGAATGTTTTTCGACTCTTGGCTCGTAATCGTTGGCCATGGTGTCGGCTAGATCATTTTTACTCTAAAAAAATTAAAACTATCGGGTTTAGGTTATTGATAATGCTGACAAAATTTGTTTGTGGTTGTAAAATATACATATGTCAACTTTCAGCTACATCCGATGCTTTGACAAGGAGCAAAGTCCAAAAAACCGTGTTACAGAGACTCTGAATCTCATAGTAGGCCTCTTCATACATCCAACACTGCATCCCCACCCTTCCCAGCCATAGGAACTGCTCCCCTGCTCCACCCACCTTTCAAAACACCTTTAAGCCTTCCTCTACCCAGCCTTAGTACCACTCCTCTTCATGGCACCAACCCATCTGACAAACCCTCAACTGCCACCCCCCCAGTCAGTTTGAGTGTAGATAGTGTTACCAACATTTTCTTGAGGCCACACAGCATTGCCAACCATCAGAGAGCAGTTTTTTCATAATTTTAAAATTTATATACAGTACGTATATCAAACATACATCTTTGGGGTCTTGATCCCGGGTCTGGGTGTGTCATATAATGTCCAGTTTTGGATAATGGCGATCCAGATAATTGAGGGATTACTGTATTTTCACTGCATTTTTAAATTATGTAGTATTATAAAGAATTACTTTGGATCCTAAAAAAGGTAAAAAGAAAATAAAATTTAGATTCAGGCAACACTCAAAATACGTATAGTACTTTTTCTGTGCTTTGAAAGTTACAAAATTGGAGATAATTTTGCTTGAGCAGCAGACTGACATTGAAGGTTCATAAAGTAAACAATGCACACCACCATCTATTGACAAAAATACATACTACATGTTTCCTATTGGGAGAGGAAATATAAAAAAATGGGAATTCATCACTGAACGAGTTATATCGGGAAAATAGACATAAGTAGGAAAATTTTATGTATGAACAAGTATTCTCGGGATAATCAGGGAAGGAGTTAAAGGAACTGGTTCTTCCTCTTCCTTGTTGATATATTGTGGGATGTCTTAATGATACACCCTATAAAGTGGCATTACTTTATTGAATAACACTCTTGCTGAGGTAGGCACGAGTCAGTCCGTGATGTATATACAACTTGGGGATCAAAACAATGGATTCGTACATCTAAACAAGTCATCATATTGGAACACTCTTGTTCTGTTATTTGCAAAAATTCTTACTAGTAGAATAGGGATGAAAAGTAAAATTTGAACTTGTGACCGTCTGTTTGTATTTATGAATGTTCGTAAGTGGGGTTGTGATTGTATTATTCCAAAAAATATTGCTTTGTACATATGGTTTAAAAACTTTTTATCCATGAAAAGTAATAAATCAGCTAAATCAATGAAAAGTTGTTTAATAACAATCAAAAGAACCTTGGATAGTACATGCATTGTCAAGAATCAAATTAAAAATTCCACACCATTTATTATATGGCCCTTATTAATTAGAACATTAGTTGTATGTATTGCCCAAGAAAAATTATTTTGCAAGCCACCTTACCTCATTAAGTTCCTGTTCCTCCTCTGCACTTTCATTTGTTTGCTTACGGTGTTCCAAAAGCATGTGAACTTCAGATATCAACAATGTTTCTGCCTTCTCAAATTCTGAAATTGATATTGAATAAATTTATTCAATACACACAGTTCTATTTGGCACAATGAGTAAAATATAAGAACTATATAAATTTAAACTTTTAAAGATAATTATTTTTTACGGGTATAATTCATTCCTTTCCAATTAGTCTTTTCATACAGACTTGGAAGGTCAGAACAAGTACTCTAAAATACCTCATTCATTACAGGTAACAAAAGAATGAAGAGTCACTAGCAATGGCTACTCCCTCTTCCATGTATTTTGCCTCCTGTTAGCATGTGAACAAAAAAGGGGCTGTGGCATCAATCACTGAGTAAAGAGAAAGGTTATTCATTAAAATCTCATCTGGATCACTACTACCAAAGTCCTCTAGGGAGGGAATAAAAAAGAACTCAACAGGTGCTGAGTTTTCACAATGAAACCTAGGACAAAATCGAGTAGTGCTTCACCACATACAGCCATGAAGTTTGCCCGCCATTTTTGCAGATGCCAAGGAAAACAGTCTAACAGTTTTTAATGTTAGATTCCTATCAGTGAATCTCTTAAGAGTTCCTACATACATGAGTGAGGCTCCTTTAAACAAGTCACATTCCACTCAGATGACCTGAGTTCCTTGGGAGGGCAAGACTGTTCTTCCCAGGAGCATTGGGATCTCGCACAAGGAGGAACAATCTAGTATATTCCTTATAGTCTCAAGGCTTGGCCGAATGCTGAACTGTAGCCCTTGATGGACAGGACAGAGAGAAGCTTCTCTCAGTGGAGGAAGACGAAAAAGTCTCCTCTCCCTGCTAAAGAATCCCTCTGACTAAAGATACGACACCATCCACAAAAGAAGGCCAATTTCCCCGAATAATCAGCCACTGCGGATTTGCATTCATATCAAGACATTTCTTTAGCTGTTCGGCAAGAAAAATCTTACTTGCAGGGGACATTGGATAATCTCCAGGCATGAAGTGCCAGCACTTCCATGGCTTGGTGATAACTCTCTATGTGTGGCTGGCATAGGCAGTGCCCTGGAGGAATCTGTCTTGGGACCTTGGATGGAAGAATCTCTCTTGGGACCTTGGACAACAGAACCGGTTCTGATACCATTTGTCATGTGGCCATTTTAACAACAGCAATGTTAGCCTTAGATTTGGGGTATCAACACCCTACCCTATGATTACCCTTCAAATCAGGCAAAAGGAGGAAAAGCATATGTGCCAAGGTTGTCCTATGGTTGTTGGAATGCATCTTTCATTGCTGCCAATGAGACAGGGACTATTGAGCAGAATACCAGCAGCTTTACATTGTACAGAGTGGCAAACACATCTATGCCTGGAGTCCCCCACACCTCAAACAGCTTTTCTGTCTTACTGGTGTGAAGGAACCACTCTAACCCCCATCACCTCTGCTTGGCAGCTGGGCTTGTCTGCCACTACATTCTGAGAAACCAGTTGGTACAAGGCAGTCAGCTCTACTGTGTGGGCCACCATTCACACAAGAACCTGCATTGTAAACTGGTGAAGAGGAAGGGACACTTACCTCCCCGCCTCTGACGTATGCCACTACTGTACAGTTTTCGCACATCACCACAAGAAGCAGAGCCAAGTGGCACCTCCTGTTGTACAGCCACCAAACCAAATTCTCTCTTACCTCCTCCATGAGAGGAACCAGAAGAAACAGAGGTTCTCTCGCAGGGAATCATAACTCCTTTATACCCTACTGAAGGGAGCAGAGGTGAAGCTGTCCATGAGGGACAAGTTCTCAGAGGATGAATGGTGGCCTTGGATGACCCACCAGTGCTGAGCAGGTTGTTCCTGGCGAGACAGTAACTTCACTCTACATCCCTGAACGTGTTGATGCAAAAGTCTGCAGGGAAAACTCTTACTACTGCATGCCAAGGTCTTTTATCCTCTACTTGGGAGTGAGATCTGACTTACTGTAGTTTACCAAAATCTGACTTATATACCTGTAGTTTACCACAACACTCAAGCTGTGATAAAACTTAAGAGACGGTCCCTGTCCTGTGGCAACTGTGACTGAGAGCTACCCAGGACAGGCCAATCATGAAGACACCCTGAAACAAAATACCTTGAACTGGTAGACCACCCCCTGCCCCCTAGGTGGAATAATAGTAAAATTTGGATAAAGGCAGGTAAAAAAGATGACTTTTTATAAAATACAATAAAATCTTATATATACTTAACATTTAATTACATAGCTATAAGTTTCATTGATAAGGCAACTTGAAGTCAAAATTTTGCAGGTAACACTTCAAACCATTGTCGGTGACCAGTCTTGCCCACTAAACTTAGTTTTTTTTACCAAGGTGCATTTGCACTCACTGGCAGGGGTGCCCTTTTGGCTCAGAAAAGTTTCCTACTAGCTGATTGGTTGCAAGTATTTTGTACGAATAGCATCATTGTTTTCAAATAATTACCAAGTAATTTGAATTAAAACTTATTTACTAGCTTAAATTTCTCCCACATATATATGTTTTGTCAATAAATAATGTTAATGAATAAAGAGATTATAAAGCATTGTGATGGTAAGTCTAAATTTAATAACAACACACACCAAAGTCAATGACAGGAGCTTGTTTTCAGATGAACGCTGCATAATTTGTTTACTTTTAACATATTTTAACACCAATTGGGATAAATTACACTAAGCATAAGAAAAACATGTTATTATATACTTTCTTTGAATACCAGAATCTACTAAAAGCATGGAATTAATAAAACTCGCTATTGGTGAAGACTTCCAGAGGTAAAAGGAACAGCCTGTGGCAGCCTGGCGGGAAAACCATCCCAGCTGACTGTCATAGCAGCAGTTTTTCGTAATAATATACAGCGGTGCCTCGAGATACAAAAGGCTCAACTTACGAAAAACTCGAGATACGAAAGCCAATACGAAAAATTTAACGGCTCTACATACGAAAAGTTTTCAAGATACGAAAGGTTTCTGAAAGTCCGAGATTCGCCCGGATAACAATTTTGAAACTCGTGCCGCCATCTCAGTACTAGTAGACTCGCCACCATCCTCCTGCTCTCCCATTTGTTCCTGATGCTAGTCGCAGCCATGAGATCCTTTTCTCCTATTGGCCAGCGTCCCTCCCATCATGCATCTACTATGTACACGTGGACGTGGTGGTGTGCCTCGGCCACTCGGTACCAGCACGCGGTATTCGTTTTCGGGATCGTCAATGTGTATTTTTAAAAAAAATTTCTAATATCTTTTCACAGAAAATGGAAAAAGAAGAGCACCTCTTGAGTGATGACATATATGATATGATTGACCAAGATCTCTCTCATGGGATAAGTGACCAAGATCTCTCACATGGGATAAGTGATCACGGTCTCTCTCATGGGATAACTGGAAACTTTGCAAGGTTGGTAGAATCTCCACTCCCTGCTGAACAGAGGGTGTTGACCAATCATTTACAACATGCATACCAGTATAATGAAGGCACTTCAGTTTATGTTGAAGGTCAGCAGCCGAACATTCAGTACCCAAATCAGTTGCAGAGAGAGCATTTGGTTGAACAGGGTTTTGATGGACACCAGGGCCAACAGAGTCATGAGGTGCAAAAAAAGAACCAAGTGATGAAAAACAGAAAGTTGAAATTCTGTATAAAAAAAAAAAAACGTAAAATAAAAAAGGTAAAAAAAAAAAATTAAAAATCAAAAAAAGAAAAAAAAACGGCAGAAATTAAAGCCGCTTTTCATAAAGTGCAATCATTTGTAGAAGACACCCCCCGAAAAGGCTCACACAGGAACATTGTGAAAAGTAGGCAGAAGCAATCTTCCTTGGATAGTTACGTATGTATATTTTTTTAAATGTACGTGCGTACATACATATCTGCCGTTTGTCCTCCTCCTCCTCTGCTGCCACTTTCGGAGATAGCCTCACTCGAAAGGTAAGCTTCCACATTTTACGTACAGTATATTTCTTGTTACCATGTACACTAATATACACTTTATTTAAAGGTTATATTTTGCATTTTTTTATTAATTTAGGTATTGAATGGTCCAAATTGTTGTAGTAGTATTTCATTGTTTATAGGTCAATTTAGCTTTATTATGAAATTTACTGGGGTGTTTTTGGAGGGCTTGGAACGGATTAGCCATTTTACATGTAACATGTGGTCCAAGATACGAAAACCTCATGATACGAAGGGCGCCTCCGAACGGATTAATTTTGTATCTCGAGGTACTACTGTAGTTTGCTCTATCTCTTTCAGTTGATGACAGTCTTTCATTGTGTCTCTTCGTAATATTTTGCTTATCAATGTTTTTCCACATTTCCATTCCTCACATGATATTTATCTTTTTTTTTTTTTCATATTACTTCTTTCGTTTCTGGGAGGTCCTGATATCTGGACTGCTATTCCTTACCCTCTTTGGGAAGTGTTGGCTTGAAGGGAAGCATATGCCAGTCTCATTACAAAAGTATAGATAGGGAATTAAAAATACTATTTGATATATTGTGAGCTAATGAGCAGGTTTACAGAATAGGCTATACATACTTGCTACACAGCATACAATTTATATTATCATATTTTATTTATTTACTTATTGACACAAGGTACAACATATATTTTACAATTTTCGTATCAAAAAAAGTCAAAATCATAAACAGAAATATAGATCTCATTATTAAGAAAAAATACTACCAAATTGTTTCCATCTTATCTAAATAAAAAAGAATTTGTTTACAATGTTCAAAAATAAAATACACAAAATAACACTAAAATATACAAAACATATAGCAACATTAAATTGTTCTAATATTTATGTAATGGTGGTTAGATAAATAAAATAATAATAATAAATTAAAGAATGTTATTTGTATAATCCTACTTAATCAAATGGAACTAGTTTTATTTATACACACACTATTTCATCATCACTCATGCTCTCATCAGACTACAGTGGTACCTCAGGATACGAAATTAATCCGTTCCGAGGCGGCCTTCGTAACCTGAGTTTTTCGTATCTTGAACCGCAGTTTACATGTAAATTGCCTAATTCGTTCCAAGCCATACAAAAAAAAAAAAAAACAGTAAATTTTATAATAAAGCTAAATTGACCAATAAAGAATGAAATACAACAATTTGGACCATTCAATACCTAACTTAATACGTACTACTAATATGTACTACATAGTATCTGTAAATAAAGTGTACTGGTATACGTGGTATACAAGAAATACTGTACGTACACACGTACGTATGTAGTAAAATGTGGAACCTTACCTTTCGAGTGAGGCTATCTCCGAAAGTGGCGACAGAGGAGGAGGACAAATGGCAGAAAACTTGTATGTACACTTAACTTTACGAAGCACATTAAAAAATGTCAGGAAACATTAAGAATAAACTTTACAAAACACATTAACAAATGGCACAAAACCTTAACACTCAACTTTACAAAAAACTTAAAATTGAATTACTTTTTTTTTATTTTTTTTATTTTTACATTTTTTTACTTTTTTTATTTTTACATTTTTTTACTTTTTTATAGAAAATTTCAATTTCTTTACCACTTTCAACTTTCTGTTTTTTCGTAGTATCACTTGGATCTTCCTGTTTGCTTACTCCTACTAAAGACCTTTTTAAAAAATAACTATCCAAGGAAAATTGCTTCTGTCTGCTTTTGACAATGTTCCTGAATAGACTCGGGCAAACGTCATCGAACTGCGCAAGCATACGACCTGTGTAAGCCTTTTCGGGGTGTCTCTTTTCTACAAATGATTGCACCTTATGAAAAGCAGCTAGAGCATCCTTAATTTCTGCCATTGTCATAGGGTCGTCGTCCTCCTCCTTGCCGCTGCTAGAGAACTCTTCTTGAACGACTTTATGTTGCATGGCCTCCAACTCTTTCAGGTCATCCATCGTAAGCTCCTCTTGGTGCTCCTCTTAGTGCTCCTCAGGAAGGTCATTGATGTCGTCCTCGTCAACGACCAGCCCCAAGGACTTGCCGAGTGCAACGATCTCATCAAGATCTGGTTGCAAAACAGTTTCAGGATCGTCAACTGTTTCTGAATCTGCACCAGCTTCGCCCACGTAAAATCCCTCAAAGTCTCGGGCAGATATGGCATCAGGACAGAGTTTCCTCCACGAAGAATTCAAGGTTTGCCTTGAAACCTCCTGCCAAGCTTGATCGATGAGTCAGATGCATATGATGATGTTGAAATGCTCCTTCCAAAATTCACGCAAGGTAAGGTTTGTCGTATTGGTGATGTCGAAACATCTCTTGAAAAGATGTTTCGTATACTACAGCTTCTTGAAGTTCAATATCACTTTCTGGTCCATGGGCTGGAGGAGAGGGGTGATGTTAGGCGGAAGATAAAGAACCTTGATGAAAGAATACTACGCTAGGATATCTTCCTCGAGGCCAGGAGGGTGAGCAGGGGCATTGTCCAACAACAGCATGCATTTCAGAGGGAGGCACTTCTCTTCCAAGAATTTCTTCACTGTCGGGCCAAAACACAGATTTACCCACACGGTGAACAAAAGTCTCGTTACCCAGGCTTTCGCATTAGCCCTCCACATCACTGGAAGCTTCTCCTTTAGCATTTTGTGGGCCTTGAAGGCTCGAGGAGTCTCAGAATGATAGACTAGTAGGGGCTTCACCTTGCAATCCCCAGTGGCGTTTGAACAAAGTGCGAGCGTAAGCCTGTCTTTCATAGGCTTATGCCCGGGTAGCTTCTTCTCTTCCTCCGTGATGTACGTCCGACAAGACATTTTTTTTCCAAAAATGGCCAGTCTCATCACAGTTGAAGACTTGCTGAGAACTGTAGCATTCCTTGATCGTCATCTCAGCGAACGTCTTAATAAAGGCTTCGGCCGCTTTTGTGTCCGAGCTGGCCGCCTCCCTATGCCACACCACCGAATGGATGCTAGTCCGTTTCCGGAATTTTTCAAACTACCCATGAGTCCGTTTCCGGAATTTTTCAAACCACCCATGAGAAGCCTTGAATTCAGTCTGGGGTTGGCGTCGATGTCCCTTCTCCTCCGTCGTCTTCGGCCTGGGCAATCAAATCGCCGAAAATAGCGCTGGCCTTGTAGCAGATTGCTGTCTCGGTTATCGTATCGCAAGCGATTTCTTTGTCTCCATCTCATCATGCACGTGGCTCCTCTTGTTGGACAAAATAGTCACGCCCTTGGAAGGTGTAGCTGCTTTGATGGCTTCCTTCTGCTTAAGAATGGTGCCTATCGTCGACGGATTTCGGCCGTATTCCTTAGCGATCACACTCAACTGCATGCCAGCTTCAAACGTTTTAAAGATCTCCATCTTTGTCTCCATAGAAAGCATCCTCTTCTTTCCGTGAACTTCAGCAACTTTCTTGGGACCCATGACTACGTACGTATACTGTACGTAATTAAGTTATGTAGTGCGTATACTAATTAAGTTCTCACACAACATGATAAAGTAGTACAACGAAATCACTAACACGAATTTACATTGACAAATGAAATCGTATATGTGAACGAACAAATTCCGCGTGAGTACACAAACACTGGTGCGAAGCAGTGGGCGAAGGACGCCTTTACGTAGAGCATGATGGGAGAGATGCTGACCAATAGGAGAGCAGGATCTTATGGCTGTGACTAGCATCAGGAACCAATGGGAGTGGGAGGTTGGTGGCAAGTCTACTCAGCTGGCAGCGAGCGAGTTTTAAAATGGTTATGGGTAGTCCGGGCAACCACCTTTCGTAACCTGAATTATTTTCGAATGTAGAGCCAAAAAAATCTTCGTATTTGCTTTCGCACTGTATATTGATCAAGCAAATGGTCAACAGCTGCATCTTTGGGTTGATAGTCAGTTTCAGTTTTCCTTACATGCCTCATAGCATTTTGCCAGTGTTGTGGGGTTACATGATTAATTGTTTCCTGTGTAATTTTCTCAATATTTTTCAAAGACTGATTGCTATTAGAATCCCTTACTTTATTTCTGTTTTTACTTGGGCCAAAATTAGTTCAATTGGATGAACATGCAGTGATGGGGTGTTGGCAGTATTAGCACTTTGTGGCCGTGATCCAGCTATTTGATCTCACTTTGCCTATGAAGCTTGCATATTTCGAAGCATTCAAGTTTTGTAAGAGCAGGACCAATTTTTTTTACTCTAACCACTGAAGTATTTGGCACTTTTTGTTGCTAATGGTTAGAACTTTGTTTAATATCTTAGAATGATATGGAGCATCATCCATAATGATAAGGGATTGATTATTGATGCTAGGAAGAAGCTGAATTTCAAACCAAATTTTAAATGTTTTACAATCCATGGATTCATGATAATCATCATTTGCTCCATTTTTTTACTTAAACATATGTAAAGCTCCATCTGTAAAACCTTGACTATCCCCAGCATGTATGATTATAAACCTTTCTCCTTTCCCAGATTTTAGCTTAGGTTCTACTGTTCCGTCTTCATTTATCCAACACCATTCTATACTAAGATTTTGGTTTAGCCACGTCTCGTCTAGATATACTTCTGGTCTGAGGTTTAGGCTTTCTCTGTTTCTTTTTATTTCGCTAAGATATTTCTGGGCTCAGCTCGTGTCGCTGCGCGAAATATCCTTTAATCTATTATTTCTAGGGTAAATGTACTAACACATACCAGAGAATAAATAAATAAAGAAAAAAGGTCAGTATAACTGACTCGCTCACCCTCCAAGAGGGTGTCGGTATGAACACTATGGCGAGTGAGACCACTACCACGAGCCAAATGCCAATAGAATTCTCCCACTACAAAATCCCTCCAAGAGGAGAGCCGACCCACAGAGTGGGCAGCAACTACTACTACTACTCCATCCCATGCTGCCGACTGCTGCGCCTCTGGTGGCCATCCTTTTCAGTTAGCGCACAAGATTCACACGTGCCCTTTTTTACTCGGTGTTTTTTGTGCCCTTTTCTTTGGATTTATTTACCATGGAGCGTGCAGCCATCGCAGCAGCTAAGTTAAGTACTCAGTGTTTATTGCTATTTGGTTTTTTCCGGCCCTGAGCCCGTATTTGCCGTTTTTTAGGTATAAATACGAACTCTAGGTCGGAAGCATGGCAGCATGGTTCTGCCTCGTGGTGGGTTCGTTCTTGGTCGCCCATACCCAGAACATCCCCTTACTTAAGTACGCTCTATTTCTATTATCCGCTTTGTTTAGGGTACGGTCTACACGGTTTTGTCATGCATGCATGTCTTTTACCTTATGTAGGCTCCTTCCATCCAGACCCTAGCCACGGCTCTTAGTATCGGCCTCGGCTAGCTTTGAGTGGTAGACTAGCCTTCGGGTTAGTCGTACACTCCTGGATTTTTTCTCCTACTACGTTGTTTTCTTTCTTTCATTATTATTCATTTGATTTATTTATATGATATTTGTTTAGGTTAGTTAGGCGTCTGGCTTGCTTAGCCTAGGTTATGGCCATAGGGCCTATATGCTACCGCTCTTCAGTTCGGTTGCTTCCCGATAGCATCTCTCTGATCAGTTGGTTATGTTTCTAGGCTTAGTTGTCTATTGTTTTGTTCTTACCGCCCCGTGGTCACTACGTGATCACGAGGCAGCCAGACGCCTGTCCAGTCACCTTCCCCCCCTCCCGCTCTTCTATAGAGTCGGGGGGGTGGGTCGGTCTGCCCATGCTCGCTCCGCATACCCGAGCCTGCCTCCCTTTCTCCCCCCAGGCGGAGGGAGTAGAGGGACGGGACAGACCCAGACTGGACTCGACCTCTCCGGCTTCTCGGTCCGGCCGGATGGTAAGGTGGGGGGGGACTGGCCTTTCCCCCCTCCGTTGCTACCCCGTCGCTCCGTTACTAGCCCGAGTCTGTATGTCCTCTCGCTCTTTCCCACCTTACTAGGGCTCCTTTACCACCGGAGACCTGGCATCCAGCGGAAAGGTACTAGTCCACCCAGCAGGGTGGACCGGAGCATACAGTTGGTCCCTTCTAACCACTCCGTCTCGCTGAGTTACAACACTCCGCCACGCACGGGACTTAGTCCGGTACGTCCGAGTTTTTAGGTTTAAGATCGTTTATGTTAAACTAGTAAGTTTATCTTAAGTACCTTAAACCACCCCCCCCCCTCCCTACCTTCCTGTCCTCACCGGATCTCTCCGGGGTTATAGCCTATTCAGGCGATAAGGGAGGGGTTATGCCCAAATTTTTTCCGAGCTCCGGCATGCAACGGAGTTCTTCTGTCCTTTAGCCTGTAAGTGATAGTCTTTAAGATACTCATGTGTCTTTTCACTTACAGACCACCAACTGTGAGCATCCGGGATGCGCCGCCACACTTCAGGACCCATGTGGACACGAAGTTTGCCGGTCCCATGCTCCATGCGCGACTCCGCACGGGGACATCCAGGTCTGGTACCACGAGACGTGTACCATCTGTTACGATCTGGTGAGCCCAGCTCTTAGACGGGGTAAAGTATTCCAACTCGGTAACTGGTCCTCATTTGTTATAGTGCTTAAGGTTTTTACATTAATCACCCTAACTTAAGATAAAATTCAGGGGGTCTTATAGCCCCTATAAATTTTTAAGTTAAGCTTTAAATTGGTTTTAGTTTTAAGTTATTCTTAAAATCTAATCAATACCCTCTCTTCCAGGCTCCGGCTGTGAGGGATACCGCACTGGCAACCCTGCGGGCCTGGGTCGGCGGTTTTGGGAAGAACGCCGCCAAGGGTATGCCCTACATCCTTGAGAAGAGGTTGGCAAAGGTACTAATCTTCCCCGGAGGCAAGGCTACAGGCTACGTCGACCCAGCAGAGGCGGCCCGACTATCGCTTTCATCAGCAACAGCTGGCTGCCTCGTTGACGGACCAAGGCCAGGACATCTCCTCGGAAGTCGCGACGCTTGATATCAATGTGGAACCTATGGTAGTGTAGACGACCTGTTGGTCGAGGTAGGTACGTTGGACACCCAAGGGATACCCTTGGGTGCAACTGGTTCTTCTACCCCTGCAACCTCTCCATCCTTCCAAGGCTTTACAGGTAATGAACTATATACTTCTCCTGACGCTTCAGTTAGACCCCAAGGTCAAGGGGTCAAGGGTCAAGCAGTGAAAAAAACCGTTGACGAAGACGTCGTCGTCGTCTAAGAAGACGGCTTCGGCGTCATCTTCTTCTCGTAAGTCTCCAGGCTAGAAACCCCGGAGCAGAGAGATCTAAAGCTTCTGGGTCCGGCTCTAAGTCCTCGAGGAGTAGATCCTCCAGGGAGAGATCTCACACTCCAGCGGAGTCGTCAGTTCCGCTACCTTGGTTCCGATTCAGAGCCACCCTTCCACCTCCGCAGCAGCTCCGGCTTTGGACTCCAACGCTGGTCTGTTACAACAACGTGGGCGATCTGGTTGGGGTCTCTGAAAAATAGCATGGAACAAATGATCTCTCGGTTGTCTGATAGGATTACCTCTCAGGACAACATTATAGCCGACTGAGCCAAGCTCCTCTAGCCTCTCCTCACCTTTCAACACAGGTGGAGCCCAGCTACCCCCGTATGACTCTCTACCTCCGTTCTCAATGAACAACCCTTGGAGCTAGTAGCGTCATACGCCCCCTTCCAGGACGGGCTTATCTCTATCCCGGAATGTGGAACTCGGAGGATTGAGGACTTCGAGTTCTACCCGGAAGACCTTCAGCCTCCGTTCATCGGCTACGCCAGGCTCACCGCCTCAGCCATGACTCGGGATGATAAAAGTACCAAAGGAGACAGTCCTCTATTCACGTGACCAGGCTCAGAGAGGGGGAAATGGCTCAGGTGTCTAGAGGACATGGATTGTTCCAACACGAAAATCCAACCTTTTAAGAGTCCGTTTACGATCTTTACGATGGAAGAGAGTACCCCGCTCCCTTTCTTGACAAAGATCGCGACAACTACTATTCCAGCAGCCCAGAAGGGGGGGGGGATTCCATGCCTCAACTGAAGGAAGCAGATCCTACATCTCCTTTACTTCCTTCAGCCGGTGAATTGTGGGAAGATTTACCTAACACCTTCTCAGCTGGCAAACTCAAACCAGACTGTGCTATGGAGCAGTTTGGTGAGAAGCTACCTAGGCTTCCAGATAGCCTTATTCAGGCAGAATTCGATGCCAAATCACGGTTAGCCAGGTCTATTAATTCCATGGCTATGACCGAGGTGGCTACCATTGCCTATGGGTCGGAGCCACTCTTCAAGCTTCTTACCAAATCTTTGACTCAAACGGTGCAGTCGGATATGTTTGAGTTCGCCACTGCCAGGACGAATTGTAGGAAACATGTCCTACAAGAAGCGACAATTCGACACGAGCCGAATAAGTTGCTTACGTCAAGCATCTGGGGAGCAGACCTCTTCCCAGAAGCGATGGTGAAGGAGGTTCAGTCAGAGGCTACGAGATTGAACCAGAGCCTTAAAGACCGTTGGGTCTTACGGCCAAGAGACGACAGGATCAAGCCGGTAAGGGTAAGGCTCAAAGGAAACCTAGACGTTTCCAGCCCTACCAGAAGAAGCAGCCACGCTTTTCTCAGCAAGTTCCGGCTGTTCCCTTGGTGCAAACAGCCCAACCTTCCACCTCAAAGGCTCAGTCGCAGCCGATTTATGTTATCTCCCCTCAGCCTCAGCCCTCCACCTCTTACGCCCTCTCTCCAGCCTACAACCAGGTCTTCAAGGGTCAAGCTTCACAGAAGTATGACCGCTCGGGTAGGGGAGGCAGAGGTAAGCGATCCTTTCGTGGGAGAGGATCGGGAGGTCCCTTTAATAGGGGAAAACATTTCAGGGGAGGCCGAGGAGGCTACCAGAACCAATGAGGAACTTCAGGTAGGAGGGAGGCTGTTTCACTTTCGCCACCGGTGGAACTTCAGCAAGTGGGCTCAGAGCATTGTGTCACAAGGCCTGGGTTGGGAGCTGGTTAGTGAACCCACCCCCATCCAGACCTTTCCCGCCAACTTCCTTACCAAGGAATTGACGGAGTATGCGGAGGATCTCCTTCAGAAAGGAGCTATAGCGAGAGTCAAAGGTTAAAATTTCAAGGACGCTTGTTCAGCGTGCCAAAGAAAGGCTCACAAAAAAGAAGGGTAATCTTAGACTTGTCCCGCTTAAACTTAGCCATTCGCTGCGACAAGTTCAAGATGCTCACGATCTCGCAGGTGCGGAATACTTCCCCGTGGGGCCGTCACCACCTCTATCGATCTTACCGACGCTTACTATCATATCCCTATTGCAAGACACTTCCGTCCGTATCTGGGCTTCAAGATAGGAGACCAGACATTCTCCTTCAAGGTAGTTCCTTTCGGGCTCAACGTAGCACCCAGGGTGTTTACGAAGCTGGCGGAAGTAGTAGTTCAACAACTAAGATCGCAAGGGGTTATGGTAGTAGCGTATCTCGACGATTGGTTGATCTGGGCTTCAACAGTCGAGGAATGCAACAGAGCAACACTGAAAGTGATTCAGTTCCTGGAATATCTAGGCTTCAAGATAAACAGGACCAAGTCAAGGACTCACTCCAGAGTCAAACTTTCAGTGGCTAGGCATTCAATGGAATCTATCCTCCCATACTCTGTCGATTCATCAACCAAGAGGAAGGAAATAGCGAAGTCAGTCAAGCAATTTCTGAGTCACAAACTGGCGTCAAGAAGAACTCAGGAAAGGATCCTGGGTTCACTCCAGTTTGCATCAGTGACGAACATCCTAATGAAAGCCAAACTGAAAGACCTAACGAGAATCTGGCGCTCACGAGCAAATGTCAGGTCCAGGGACAAATTATCCTCAGTCCCTCTGATTCTAAAGAATCGACTCCGGCCGTGGGCGAAAGTCAAGAACTTATCGGTGTCAGTGCCCCTTCAGTTTCCTCCACCAGGGATCACCATCCACACGGACGCTTCATTAAGCGGTTGGGGAGGATATTCCCAGTTCAAGAAGGTTCAAGGAACGTGGTCACCACAGTTCCGTCAGTTCCATATAAACGTACTGGAAGCAATGGCAGTGTTCTTGACTCTAAAAAGGTTACGTCCGCCAAAGTACTCCCACATAAAGCTAGTCCTGGACAGCGCAGTGGTAGTACATTGTATAAACAGAGGAGGCTCCAAATCACGTCATCTAAATCATGTCATGGTAGCCATCTTCTCCCTGGCGGACAAGTTCAGTTGGCATCTCTCCTCCACTCATATAGCTGGAGTGAGAAACGTCATAGCAGATGCTCTATCCCGATCAGTACCTCTAGAGTCGGAAATGGTCACTGGACAACAGTTCGTTCCAATGGATTCTTCAGAGAGTTCCAGGTCTACAGGTGGATCTCTTCGCATCTCAAGCGAACCACAAACTCCCATGTTATGTGGCCCCCAACCTGGACCCTCTGGCCTATGCCACGGACGCCCTGGCTCTAGACTGGAACAACTGGGAGAAGATTTATGTCTTTCCTCCAGTGAATCTTCTCATGAAGGTGTTAAACAAACTCAGGACATTCATGGGTCAAGTGGCTCTAGTAGCCCCAGACTGGCCGAAGAGCAATTGGTACCCTCTAATTCTGGAACTGGGTCTTCGCCCTCTTCGGATCCCCAATCCCAGGCTCTCCCAGTCAGTACAAACGAAGACTGTGTTCGCTTCCTCAGGGATTCTCAAAACCCTAACTTTATGGATTTCATGAAGTTTGCAGCGAAAAGGGATGCGAATATTGACCCTCAAAATATTCTCTTCTTGGAATCCGATAAAAGAGATTCAACTTTGAGACAGTATGATGCTGCTGTCAAAAAGTTAGCAACCTTCCTGAGAGAATCAGATATTAGGATCATGACAACCAATTCAGCTATATCCTTTTTCAGATCCTTATTTGAAAAAGGCTTAGCAGCTAGGCAGCGATTACGACAAACAAGTCAGCCTTGAAAAAGATTTTTCAATTTGGTTTCAACATAGACTTGACAGATTCCTACTTCTCGTCTATTCCCAAGGCGTGTGCTAGACTTGAGACCTTCTGTAAGGCCTACGTCAGTATCATGGTTCTTAAACGATGTTCTAAAGCTGGCTTCAGAAACAATAATGACACATGCTCGTTTATAATGCTCTTAAGAAAAACTCTATTTTTATTAAGCTTGGCCTCAGGAGCTAGAATTTCAGAACTGTCGGCTTTATCCAGAGATCCGGATCATATTCAGTTCCTTCCCACAGGGGAAGTGCTACTTTCTCCGGAACGTAGCTTTATAGCTAAGAATGAAAGATCCTTTGATGAGGTGGGAACCATGGAAGGTTCTACCCCTTCCACAAGATGTATCTCTTTGCCCAGTTTCAACCTTTACGAGCCTTTCTGTCTAG
Source organism: Macrobrachium nipponense (assembly GCF_015104395.2). Lineage (NCBI taxonomy): Eukaryota > Metazoa > Arthropoda > Malacostraca > Decapoda > Palaemonidae > Macrobrachium > Macrobrachium nipponense. The sequence continues at coordinate 62,149,727 of NC_061110.1, read as the reverse complement.
GACCTCCTCATCCTCATCGGGTCCTCTCTTTAAGAGAGAAAAAGGTGGTACTTTATCTATTAAAGGCATCAGGCAACAAATCCTGTACTTCATTAAACAAGCCAATCCTGACTCTTTCCCAAAAGCACATGATGTCAGGGCAGTAGCCACCTCAATTAACTATTTCCAACATATGAACTTCGATGAGTTGAAAAAGTAATACTGGATGGAAATCGCCGACAGTGTTCAAACGTCATTACTTAAAGTCCTTGGAAGCTCTGAAATTTTCAGCAGTAGCAGCGGGTAACATAGTTTCCCCTGACTCCACCTAATCTTTAGTAGAGAACCAGTCCTCCTTTCTACCTGCCTCACCCAACAGTTCGTCTATTCCTGCCTTGTTCATCTACGGTCACCTTGTGTCTTAGCTGCTTTGATGATGATGTAGTGGGTGTCCCTTATTTTTTTGCTAGGGGCACTCACAATTGATTATGGATATTGATCTCTTGGATGTCATCCCCTTATTTTTATGCTAGGGGATACATCTTATTTGTAATGGTTACGGGTTTTGTATATTAAGTTATATACATTCCTTTATATATTATTATTGTTGAGTTTTGTTTTGTTCAACTTATTATGTTTAATTGCTCTGGATTTCTGATACATAGCTTTACACAGATACCATTTTTGTACATATATGCCTTATTACCCCTGTATATATGTAAATTACCTTAAGTTAAGAAATATTATTAGATTTAAGTGTAATTTAAGCAATATTTCTATTTTGTATCATTGTGTATATGTATCCTTATTAGCAATTATATTCTTTTAATTTTATTTTACATTTTATTTGAGACCTCCTTTTATTTTGTTGATTTTGTTTACAATCTTGTGCTATTTCTCTGGTACGATTTCGCGCAGCGACACGAGCTGAGCCCAGAAAAGATTTTGACGTAAGGAAAAATCTATTTCTGGGCGATTGGCTCGTGTCGCCAGCGAAATCCCGCCCTACCCATCCCATCGCCCAAGATTGTCTGCTAACTTCAGGATGGCCACCAGAGGCGCAGCAGTCGGCAGCATGGGATGGAGTAGTAGTAGTAGTTGCTGCCCACTCTGTGGGTCGGCTCTCCTCTTGGAGGGATTTTGTAGTGGGAGAATTCTATTGGCATTTGGCTCGTGGTAGTGGTCTCACTCGCCATAGTGTTCATACCGACACCCTCTTGGAGGGTGAGCGAGTCAGTTATACTGACCTTTTTTCTTTATTTATTTATTCTCTGGTATGTGTTAGTACATTTACCCTAGAAATAATAGATTAAAGGATATTTCGCTGGCGACACGAGCCAATCGCCCAGAAATAGATTTTTCCTTACGTCAAAATCCCTTTTATTCCTGGCATAAAAAATGTTACTTCTCTCCCTTAAGAATTTTCTCCCACTCATAACTTTTCTAAACCCAAGTCCCATATTCCTAATGAATTTATATGGAGAACTCCTTGAACCACTGAAATTTACAGGAGGCTCTTTTATTCTTTCTAACAAGGAGGATATCGTGGGTAGTTTTCCTCTCTTATAAAAAGAAAGAATCTCTCTCTTTATTTATACATTCCCTGTCAAAATTGTCAACCTGATCTACAACTGTAGATTTTCTCTTTCTAGGATTGGGTGAGCAAAATATACCATCACATGATCTCATATTCTGTAGTTAAAGCCACTGAACTGTTCGCCCTGTTGCAACTACAGTGTTTGTTAAAACATCAGTCATTGTCTCATACCATCCTCCATGAGTGATAAACTTTCATTGAAAACACTCATAACCATATTCCGGCTCTGACTAGTGACCTTGGTGCCTCGAGTGTTGAGAGCAGGAGCCTGCAGCATTATCGATAGTGGATGTTGCCATGTTGTTTGCACTGCATGAAGCAAACCCTGTGCTTAAACTCTTACCTTAACATAACTTGCACCTGACTGTGGAATACACTATTTCATAAAAGAATTAAAATTATCCTAATGTTTATGAATTTAGATAAAATTACCTAGATAGATAGGCCTAGTTATTCATATGGTATCGGCATGCCAGCAAATGTTGATGGGCAAGAAAACTTTTCTGATGCTTATCATCTTTTATAGGCTTATGTGCTGAAGCCTTTTTTTATATCATTATGATAAATATGATATATATGAAGAGGCTATTTTTTTCTTTTACATCATAATAATGTACTTCCTTTATTATGGCTATATTTCTTGGACACACTTCAAACTAGGCTAGCCTATGTCTGTGTCTTACACCATTTTTTGACAATTGCAATAAATTTTGCATAACTCTTTAACCCTTAAATGCCAAGCAGCTATTTCCCAAAGTGTCTCTCGTTTGCCGGCGGCATTCGGGAGTTAGCGCCGAAGTGGAATAAAACTTTTTTTCAAAAAATCACAGCGCGCTTAGTTTTCAAGATTAAGAGTTCATTTTTGGCTCCTTTTTTTAACATTGCCTAAAGTTTAGTATGCAACCATCAGAAATGAAAAAAATATAATTATCATATATAAATATTGGAATATATGACAGCGAAAAAAAATGTCATATATAATTGTATACAAATCGCTCTGTGAGCAAAACGGTTAAAGCTAATGAGTTAATTTTTTTTCGTTGTCTTGTACACTAAATTGCAATGATTTTGGTACATAATAAATTGTAAAACAATCAAAGCAACACAGAGAAAATATTATCACAAAATGATGCATGAATTCGTAACGTGTGGAGTTAAAAAAAAAATTTTTTCAAAAATTAACCATGAATAATATTGTGCTAGACTTCCAGTTTGTTGCAAAATGAAGGTAAATGATTGAATATTACTAGAATGTAAAGAGCTTTAGCTTACAATTGCAGTTTTTGACCATTTTGGTTGAGTTAAAGTTGACAGAAGGTTGAATATTTTTTATTTATCGTGATTTATATGAAAATATTTCAAAACTGATAAAAGCTGTAACCATGGGTTGTTTTTTGTTGTATTCTACATGAAATTGCGCACATTTTCATGTATAACATTTTATGTAAGGTCCAATATAAAATGGTGCAAAAATTACAAGGTGACTCAAGCATTTCTGAGATTTTCGGCCGAGTTACTGCGCGCGGTGGGAAGGCAGTTTTTTTCAAAAATTCACCATAAATTGAAATATTGTGCTAGACTTTCTGTTTATTGCAAAATGAAGGTAATTGATTGAATATTACTAGACTGTAAGAGTTTTAGCTTACAATTGCATTTTTTTACCATTTCAGTAGAGTTAAAGTTGACCGAAGGTAGAATTTTTTCTATTTATCGTGATTTATATGAAAACATTTCAAAACTGACAAAAGCTACAACCATGAGTTCTTTTTCCTGTATTCTACATAAAATTGCGCACATTTTCATGTATAACACTTTATGTAAAGCCTAATATAAAACGGTGCAAATATTACGACAAAGTGGTCAAGCATTTCTGAGATTTTCGGCAGTTACCACGCGCGGTGGGAAGGAAAAAGTTTTTTCAAAAATTCACCATAAATTGAAATATTGTGCTAGACTTCCCGTTTGTTGCAAAATGAAGATAATTGATTAAATATTACTAGACTGTAAGAGTTTTAGCTTACAATTGCATTTTTCGACCATTTTGGTTGAGTTAAAGTTGACTGAAAGTCGAATTTTTCTATTTATCTTGATTTATATGAAAATATTTCAAAACTGATAAAAGCTACCACCGTGAGTTATTTTTTGTTGCATTCTACATGAAATTGTGCACATTTTCATTTGTAACATTTTATGTAAGGCCCAATATAAAATGGTGCAAAAATTACGACAAGGTGACTCAATCATGTCTGAGATTTTTGGCCGAGTTACCGCGCGCAGAGGGAAGGATAAAAAAGGGATTTTGACGTAGGAAAAATCTATTTCTGGGTGAGGAAAGCCGTGTGCCGCAGTGAAATGTGTCCTCTTTAGCACTATTTCTAGTAAAATATTGCTATGATACCAGAGAACTGCTAAATTGGACATGTCAGAAGTCTCTGACTCGCTCACCTAAATAAAAGGTGTCGGTATAGACCATAAATCAAAATATTGTGCTTGAGACTTTCCATTAGTTGCAAAATGAAGGTAAATGATTGAATATCACTAGAATGTTAGATTTTTTTGCCAAAAAATACCAATATAAATATATATATATATATATATATATATATATATATATATATATATATATATATATATATATATAGTGTTCCCCCCGTATTCGCAGGGGATGCGTACCAGAACCCCCCGTGAATAGTTAGAATCCGCGAATGTTTACCCCCGGAACCCCTATAAAAGCGCTAAAAACAGCCTATTTCGTTAGTTAAAAGAAAAACCACTAAAAATTTTCATACTTGGTTTTTTTGAATAGTTTTTATCACAAAAAGTGCATTTTATGACGAAATTGATCACAAAAACCAGGAATTTGTGGATATTTTCTCATAGAAAATACAGCGTATGCGCGAGTTTTCCGCAAATAATGCGGGGAAACGTTCCCAAGAGAAATCCGCGAATGTGTGAGTCCGCAAATCCGGAGAACGCGAATACGGGGGGTCCACTGTATATATATATATATATATATATATATATATATATATATATATATATATATATAATATTATATATACTATTATATATATATATATATATATATATATATATATATATATATATATAATATATATATACAGTGGTCCCCCCATATTCGCGGGGGATGTGTACCAGACCCCCCCGCGAATAGTTAAAATCCGCAAATGTTTGGAACCCCCTCTAAAAATGCTCATAAACCCCTATCCTAAACATGCAAATACCAAAGTATCCCTTAAAGACCATCCTTCATCAAATATACATAAAATATCCTATTAGGTCATATTAATCTTTGAAAATATTTTATAATACTATTTTAAAGTAAATCTTACATTTTATGTTTATACATAAATACATACTATGTACGTACTGAATGACTTAGTTACGTATGTGAAAATAATTCAGTCCCCCCTAAGTATTCAGTCATGCACGTTTTCATACTGTTACTATTTGAGACATCCATTTTCTTTTTACAATGGAACAATGGAAATGTGAAGTCACAAATACCAAATGTTTATTTAAAGTATTATCCTACATCAAATATACCATTGAATTGGTATTATTAATCATCATTTTAAAAGTAATGTTAAACCATTTTTACCAATTAGGAAATATTAAATAAACCAGCCAATAGCAGATTGAGAGAGAAGAGAGAGAAGAGAGAGAGAGAGGAGGAGACGAGGTAGCGGAGAGAGAGAGAGGAGGGAGAGGGTTGTTCCTTATTTAAAAGAGTGGAAGTGGATAGAATTTATTGTACTTCTTTAAAATACCTATCACAATATGAAATTTTGAAATCTAGTTTATAATTACTTATTAGTTGATTTATGCAAAAAATATTAATGAAAAACATACACATGTACCATTAGAAATTCTCTCATCTCAGTACAAAGAGAGAGAGTTTACATTATTTATCGTAACAAGATAATGGCCAGAACCAGTTGTTGGACCCCGCAAGCCAACTCGGCTTGCTACGTGGTAAATTGCCTGAGAGAGGAGATGCGAGGGTAATGAGCATTTTCTTTCATTTTATCTTTCTTACGTAATTCTTTTTATTTTAAATAAACTAAAAAATAAAATCTTGCCTAATCACTTTTAGTATTTTCTTTGTAAGCGCAATTTATATTGCATACATCGTTTTAACACGCTTTAAGAGAGGAGAGAGAGGAGACGAGAGAGAGAGATTATCGTAGTATTTGTTAAAATAACTTTCACATATGATTTTTTGGTAATTTAAACAGTTATTATTATTATTATTTTGAAAATAATATTAATAAAAACATATTACTCATATATGTAGCCATAAAAAATCTTCTCATCTCAGGTAAAATAAAGAGAGAAGAATGAGAGAGAGAGAAGAAGAGAGAGAGAGAGGAGAGAGTAGAGGAGAAGAGAGAGAAGAGAGAAGAGAGAGGTTTTGGGGGGGGGAGGGGGGGGGGGGGGTGGAAAATTTCATGGCCCACGTGATGGCAAGCCACAAATCAGCTCCCTCCCCCTCCGGTCAAGACTTAACTTGATACGTATGTTCTGAGTTTTAAAGTACCTTGAGTTAAGAAGAAAGAATCTGACTGGGGAGTTTCCTTCGTTCTTTCCATAATTTTTTAAAATTTATAAGCTAAAATCGTTACTATTTCACTATGGTTTATTTTTCTTTCAAATGAATTGATCAGTTATTGCTGTATAAATTAATATTAATTAATTTGAAAATTTGAAAATAATAAAATCTAATTTATTTATCATACAAAAAAACAAACATACCCATCTTTGTAGTAGAGACGGAGAGAAGAGAGAGAAATTATTATTTTTATTATTGTGATATTCATTTAAAACTTATTAAACTTACTAATACAGGTATTTAAAATCAAAAGTTAATATTTGAAAATTAGTAAATTCATTTTGTATCATAAAAATAAATGTATTTAGTCATGGAAAACATAAACATCAAAAATAACTGAACTTAATTATGATTATTTTCGTCGGAAAATTCCGCGAACATGGGCGAGTACCGTCCCAGCGAATAATTTTAGCTAGATTTCCAAAGAAAAAATCCGCGAAAAAAAATTGTGTGAAGTCCGCGAATCCGGAGGAAGAACGTGAATATACGGGGGGAACACTGTGGTATATATATATTATATATATATAATCTATATAATATTATATATATAATATATATATGTAAATAATTATATATATATATAATATATATACTGGTAGTGACCTAAACTTACGACCACAAATTGGTTCTGCAAAACCAGTTGTAAAACACGATATGGAACGCAAGTTGATCCTGCTAAAAGTTACCGTAAAGTTTATGCGTAACATATACATATTGGTGGTAATGATATTGAACATTATCTGAAAGTCATATTTTATCAAACATTTTCTTAGATTAGTTACTTATATTATCAATAATTTAAAAGTCATAAATTTCATTATTATTTAACGTTCATTATCATTAAAACCATTGTAAGTTACAATTCTTAGTGCATATTGTTAGTTGTCATATAAATTTACGATTAGTACTTTACGATACCCTTTCACCTAAAAAGTTCATAATATGTAAAAATTCAAACCCCTTCTTTAGGCTTTAATTTATTTTGCTGTCTTTTTCCTTTAGAAATGTGTATTAATGATTTCCTAGTTATGGATTTCTTTTACCATTTTGTTGTTGTTTATAGTTTAAGGTTAAAATTCTAAGCAACCCTACCGTATGTAACACGTTCATTACTTCACGCCTTAACTGTTAACGTTTGTCAAAGTTGTTCTAGACGTACCCCATTCTCCCACAACATCAAACAACACTGGTTTTTTTTTTTTTTTTTTTTTTTTTTTTTTTTTTTTTTTTTTTTTTTTTTTTTTTTTTTTTTTTTTTTTTTTTTTTTTTTTTTTTTTTTTTTTTTTTTTTTTTTTTTCATATTGCTATGTTTGTTAAGGTTCCAACCTTTTTCTTTAGTTAATTTTTTTATTTTTGCTAAATCTTTGTTTTGTTTTGTTTTAGACTTCATTGTAATTTGTACCCTAGTGAGATTAGTTTGTTATACTTAACTGTGCTAACCGATTGTTTATTCTCCACGAAAGTAATATTCCATTATAACTGTTATGACTAATTTTTATTGCTGTAATAGTTCTTAACTGCTTTTGGCTGGTTAACTATCATAATCATTGTTTTACTTCCTGTATATAACTATTTCTCAGTATTTTGCAGTACTGAACTGTATCTTGTACCGTTGAGGTTTTGGATAATAAATACCAAGAGAAACCGCTAGGTTTGTTGTTTGTTAAACCCAATGACTGGTGGCAAGCAAGTCAAAGAATCCAACGGCCCTACCGAACATAACGCTGTTGCAAAGGTTAGATTAATGCCTGAGGGTGTGTTCTTTTGGGGATGATGTTGTCTCCAATGTCTTGGCAGTCCTTTTTCATCGCATTTCTCTTTGGTCAAGCAAGCAAACTTCACTTAAGAGGATGGGGTAGCCGTTTCTTGGCGCGTACGCAAGGAATATCGGCATTGTGCTCTCCAGCCGAGCAGCAACTCAGGTAATTGGGAAAAAAATATTACAAATTACATTACTGGGTGGAGATGATGAAAACACTAAGTATAATGCTTTGGTGGACCCACCCGGAAGTGATTATTTTTCTTTAGTTTCTGAAGGATATCTTGAATGATGCTTAGAAAATCTCTTCTTGTCAGCGTCGAAGTAATATTTTACATGCTTGCGGAGTCGAAGCAGGTGGAAAGAACTTCCAAATTCAAGGGGAGAAATTCCTGATGGATGTAAATAGCTAAGGCAAAACCATACGTGAGACAACATAGGGTTCATTGTGGTATCTAAACTTGTTACTACGAGTGATACTTGGGTATGGGACTTGTGGATAAATAAACTTGGCACAGTCCACTCGTAGATTTGACAAAAGGGAGGTTGCGACAGTGGATTCAATAAATTTATCATTGGCCATTGAATACTGGGGAAAGGACAACAATCCAACATAAATTCATACTTCTGATGGTAGTGGGTGAAGCTCATTGGTTAAGAGCTTGGAGGAATGCAGTTGGTGATAACCTCCGCTAGGGACAGAACTTATTTTATATTGCTGCTGCAAGCTTGATGGGATGGTTCCAGATGAGCAGTATCCTGTTGTGTCCCAGACTCCTATTGTTTGCGCTCGTTCGAGCTGATGGAAGCCCTTCGGTTTTGGCTATTGATTATAGGGGGAGTAAATAAGCGTGTTCCCCAAGCCCAGCAAACATTGGCATCCAATTCCTGTGGTCGAGGGATCTTCTTGATAGACTTGGTGATGGCAAAAATACGTTTTTACATTCAGTGCTTGATGCAAAAGTTCTGGATACCAATCAACAGATGCCTCTTCGGAAGGGGAGGATTGTGAGGTCCTCGGCCATTTGTAGTCCCATGGGGGCCAGTTTGAATGGCATGGTAGAACCTCCTTTTGGTCTGAAAGGGGCAGGTTATACGTTTCAAACGGATGATGGCTACAAATACTCAGTGATTGGCAACTATACGGATGCATTGTGTTATCTCGACGAACATACTGGTCTGGCGTTTTCAACATGGAAAGGAAACGACATAGCAAGGCTCAGAAAAAGATGTGTTGAGCAGGAATTCTGAATTGCTGGGGTGTCTTGCGCTAACCCGGAAATTAAGTGTAAATTTGGGGTGCCGTGAAGGGTGGAGTATCTGGGTTCCGTGGTTGGTGATGGCATGCTTCGCATTAGTGGAGCAAAGGAGTTTCATACAACTGAGGGATCTTCCTAGGCCTTTGACCTGCTCAGGCAGTAGTTTCGTCAGGCCCATTGGGGCGGGCATTTTCTTATGTGGCAAAAATGGATTCCAGGGATTGTCTACAGAGCCTGCTAAGCCCCTGTATGGAGGCTTTGGAAAAAAAAACCCACACAAGAAATTGGCAATTGGTCGGTCGAAGATGGTTGAAGGCTTTTGAAGAGGCTTAAAAAACAGGTAGCAAAATGCTGTAGCACTCCCATCTTCCCTTGACTATAGCAAACAGTGTCGTTTTAATTACTTGAATGGCAAGTGATGTTTGGGGACAGGGAGCAATGTTAGCCAACAAGTCAGCATCCAAGGCAACTGTTTACGCAATTGCCTTTTACCACCATTACATTCTCCTAAAAAAAAATTTCCGAGCAGGAGGTATTCACGAGCGGAAAATATAATTACTGGCGGGTTATCCATGGCCAATAAAGAGGTTTTTCGGATTGTACCTCTCCTACTGACCCCGTTTGATTTGAATTAACAGACCATCAGGCATTAAGATTGGCTAAACACCCTGGATATTCAAGAGAAGAGAGAGGAACGTCGAGGGGAGGGGATTGGAAAAATTTAAAACAATTCAGGCAGTTTGACCATAAATCCAATTCATAAAAGTGGTCCGCAGTGGCTCGGTGGATGTCCAGGGTTGGCTGCTTTTTTTTTTTTTTTTTAATTCTGGGGGGGTTTTTCAAAGAGTTGGATGCTGATGGAAAATCTGGTATCGCATAGTTGGCGAGTATAGCAGTCGGATCTTGTCAGGCAGTGGGCCACAGCATTTGTGGTGGATCCCAATGTTTTTAAAATGGTTTAGAAAAACAGCATTTGCGATGAAGGGGATCAGGGAAGTAGGGTGAAACTTTTATGAAAAATACGAGGTTCACCGGGATGTGTGTCAGAGGAGAACTGAGCTTGGCCAAATAGTGGGTAACCGTTTAGGTATTACTTATCATGGAAATTCCTGTGCTTATAATAAATTATAAACAGGAAGACGCTCCACAAGAAACATCCCACCCCTAATGGCGGTGAAATGAAGACGTGGTCTACCCTGTAATACCTAAAGATATGAAGGACTCTATGACACCTTCAAATTGAATTCCATGACAGTCCAATGAAGTGGTCCACTATGGGGTCGCGATCGAACATGGGAAAGAGCTCCGGAAGAGTTTCTGGTGGCCTCGCATGAAGGCAGATTGTCCCGTGCCACATATCAGTTAAATGGTGAACGCATGTGGGAGTAAACAAAAAGATTCGAAGCAAAATCCAGGGAAGGCCCCTTTTCAGAAACCGCGAAGCTCCCGGGAATACTATGAATGAAACAGGTTGGCAAAGTTGATTTTACATGGGTCCGTTTCCACCATTTCATCAATCACATGCCATAATCGTTATATATCCTTCAAAATGCAAGACATTTTGAACTTCGCTATGTTGTTTTGGTACTCCTTGAAGGATTGCTTCAGCAAAAACAGCGTGGATAATCTAGTTGAAAGATGGATTTGCATGTTTCGGGGTGCCCGCCCGTGTCCATAACGTCGGAATTAGAGATCACATTTTACCGGGCTGATATCTTCAAGGCGTGTGGTAACCATGTTTGGATTTAAGCAGGATTTTGGTTCTCCTTAACCGCATCCAAAGGAAGTCAGGCCCCCAGGTTAGCTTAAGAAGTTCAAAATCAATTATTAGACAAACGTTCGTTGCATGTGCCACAAGATAATTATGGATCTTTGGCCTGAAACAATGATAACCCCAGGGTACAGTTCTCTCAATAAATACAGCTGTAAATACTGAACGGACTACATTTACTTCCACATGAAGCTCGTCTTATGGGACTCCGGCTTCTTGACGTCCAGAGGAGATTCTAAAAAAAGGAAAACTTGCAAAGATGAGGATTATCAAAACCGGGCCTCTTGGATAATGCAGCAATCGCAGAAAGATTTTTGCTGAGAGAGAAAAGTAGAGAAAATTGAGAAAAACTATTAAGGTCGCGACGGAAACAAGGACTGGGCCAATGGCAAAACAACAGATTAGGAGTAACCAGCGGAAGTCTTACGGGCAAAAGCTTTGAAAGTTGGTAGATTTGGTTCGATTGAAGTTATCGACAGCTGAGAGACGCCGTTGTGGAGGTGGTAAACTTGCACCATATCTTTCGAAGAAATATAGAGTTATAGAAATACTTCGTGGTGGCTGGACGTATAAATTAACCCAGCAGAGACTATAACAGACGAAGTAAAAATAAGACATTTTGACGAACTGGAGCAGGCCCCTGTAAGCAAATATTCATGGGAAACCGCATTGGCTGATCATTCAGATGAAGAAGTCATCAGAATAGAGTCAGGGATTGGAAGTAATTCCAGAAGGAATACGTCGGTCTACTCGGGGAGCACCATCCTCCAAGTCGTTTGCAGGTGGATCCCAGTAAAAGATCCTATGAATCGGAAGAGGAGGAATTCTGGGATGAATGATCTAACAGCGAAAATGAGTTAGAAGACGATCAGAATTGCTTATAGTAATGATAATGCTCGTCTTGATAAACGTAACATGTTAAATGGCAATTATTTATTTTATGTTATTTTATTCTTGTATTATTTAGTAAATTTATTTTATTGGCATTCCCGATTTATTCATATATTGTCTCATAAATAAGAAGGGGAGTGAGATAGTTTGTATACTTAACTGTCTAACGATTGTTATTCTCCGAAGTAATATTCATATAACTGTTATGCTAATTATTGCTGTAATAGTTCTTAACTGCTTTTGCTGTTAACTATCATAATCATTGTTTACTTCCTGTATATACTATTTCTCAGTATTCAGTACTGAACTGTATCTTGTACCTTGAGGTTTGGATAATAAATACCAAGAGAAACCGCTGTGTTTGTTAAACCATGACTCTAGTTATGATTATTTTTATATTTTTATACCATTTGTATCGTCTCTCTACACGACATTACTACTCCTTGCTGTTACATTCGCCAAACGTTTGTCCAAACTGTTTTTCCACGCATCATACTGTTTCATAATGCTTCGTTTGTCACGTTCATATAAAAATTCATCCTTTTTTTTAGTTAATTTACTTATTGTATTTCCTAGTTATGATTTCTTGGAATTTTTATACCATTTGTAACGTCTCTCTACGTACTGTTACATTCGCCAAACACTTGTCCAAACTGTTTCTCCACGCATCATACTGTTTCATAGTGCTTCGTTTGTCATGTTCATATAAAATTCATCCTTTTTTTAGTTAATTTACCGTATATTTCGGCGTATAAGTCGACCGGAAGATAAGTCGAACCCCCAGTTCTGAGTAAATTTTTATGATTTTAACTAATATCAGGTATATTAGTCGATCTATAAAATGTGAGGCCAGCCGTACGCTCAAATTAAGCAGCAGGGTAAAACGTATCATATAAAATAACCTGAATGTTATTACGGAATATATGTTGCTCTACTTATCATAAGAAATACAGGTAATATACTCGGTATATTAACATATCTGCGTAATATATAAAAGATGAATATACCGGCAAGATTAGAAATGACGAAACGAAATTATAAATGACGAAACGAAAGATACGTTACTCGAGTGTAATGTAAACAAACAAAGCGCTAAGTAACGCTGCATAACAGCCTACGTATATTATGTACAACCTGCCACTCAAGTTAATGTTTTGATTGGGTTGTTAAAACGACGTGCCGGTTATTATTATGTTGGAATATTCCTTGACCATTGGTTCTTCTATGGCATAAACAGGCTCATTTGAGGGAAAACAAATCTGCAGATGATTCACCAGATTCAAACTGGGATCCTGATGAAACCGTGAATGATAATTTGTTTGATGAATTGTTTAATTAAAGTGACGATGACTCAAGTAATTTTGATGGATTTTAAATACATATTTACTATTAAATACAAATTTCTTTTATTTTATTTAGTGATAAATAAAGATTTCATACCATAAATGTTTTTTAACAATACCCCGGTAAATAAAAAACTGTCAGTGAACGCATCCTTCTCAATTACTGTACTACAAATGGCTACGCAATGTTTACACTTGCTGTGCGATTGGGGTTTCTTCAAGTTACTTTGATTTTTATAATTTTATTTAAGGTAATGGATGTTCTAATGTATTATTATTTTCATATTACAGTGTGAAATGTTTTTAATACTGGTATTTACATACATAGTCACCTCAACAAGGCTGTCATTGTTATTAGCCAACTGTAAAGCCTGGATTCCTGTACCGATATGCCAAAATAATAAAGATTCACTTTTTTTTACCGTTAGATAAGTCGACCCCCTAATTTTGGCATGATTTTTTGGGGCTAAAGAGTCGACTTATACGCCGAAATATACGGTACTTATTGTATTTCCTAGTTATGATTTCTTGGAATTTTCATACCATTTGTAACTTCTCGTACACGACATTGCGTATTGTTACGTTTGTTAAGTTCATAGCCAAACGTTTCTCTATGCATCATAGTGTTTCCTGTTTGTTACTTTTGTCAGGTTTAATTTAAACACTGGATGCTACAGTACAATTTGTTTAATGTTGAAAAATACAAAATACAGGTGCAAAAAATAGAAAACATTCAAAAATACAATTGAAAAATGAACACAGCAGAGCGAGAGATGCGTTTAGTACCGAGCTACAGGCAACACTGAGTGAGCGTGGGACTCGAGAGATGCACGGATGCTGCAGGAAAAAGTATCGTAGGTTCGTATGCACGTTCTGCCGAAAATAATAGTCGTAAAGTCGATCAGACGTATGTCGCATAGGATGGATGGATGGATGGATGGATAGATAGATAGATAGATATATAGATATATAAATAGATATATATATATATATATATATATATATATATATATATATATATATATATATATATATATATATATATATTAGTGGACCCCCCGTATTCGCGTTCTCCGGATTCGCTGACTCACACATTCGCGGATTTCTCTCGGGAACATTTCCCTGCATTATTCGCGGAAAATTCGCGCATTCGCGGTATTTTTCTAAGAGAAATATCCACAAATTCCTGGTTTTTGTTATTAATTTCATCATAAAATGCACTTTTTGTGATAAAACTATTAAAAAAACCAAGTATGAAAATTTTTAGTGGTTTTTCTTAAGTTTTAACTAACAAAATAGGCTGTTTTTAGCGTTTTTATAGGGGTTCCAAACATTCGCGGATTCTAACTATTCACGGGGGGGTCTGGTACGCATCCCCCGCGAATACGGGGGGACCACTGTATATATATATATATATAACTAAATCACAAAAGTTAGGAACGTGATAAATCCATAAATAGATATATGCCACGAAGGAAAAATAAACGAAGGAGTAACTGTGAGACCTTTCGACGTTTCCACGTCCTTTACTAAGCAGAACTGACATACATGGGACAAAAGACAAAACAAGAAGATTCGTATAACTGACAGATAGGGATTATAAAGAGATTAGTACCTAGAATCCGACACACCTGGAAGAAGAGTAACCTTCCCAAACAAGCATAAACAATGGGTGCGAATAAAAGTTTAAGATAACCATCTCAGATACAAGGACAAGACAATTAAAGAATTATAGGTGACAGCTGTTCAGAACTTTGGTAAACAAAACCATGTTCATAATACATATTCACAATACAGGTTAGACATACATTACAACGAATTTATCTCAAAGGCAACTAATTTTTATTTAAGTCTGTAATTATATCTTTGAGGTTATTCTTAAACATGTTACAAATACAAGGGTCTAAATGAAAAAGGCCACGACTAACATTGAAATTACAATGAAAAGTAAGTTGTATTAAAGCAGATTCTATCTTGACCTTGCAATTACTGAACTACCAATCCAATTTATTCGGTGGTTATTTTCACTTAAATGAATGAATATTGCATTAGATGTTGGCCCAGTTTTTACAGAATATTTATGCTGGCTTAGCCTTACTTCTAGGCCCTTGCTAGACTGTCCGAGATAAAATGAGGGACAATCCATACATGGAATTTTATATAATATGTTGTTGCTTTTCTTCCT
>NC_061110.1:62084310-62129310 GCF_015104395.2 Macrobrachium nipponense | reverse complement strand
TAATATACAAAACACCAATAAATACAGATATATAAAAACTTGTAATAAATATAAAACTAAATATAAAATCAATGCAGAATACTCACTCGTAATCCTGACTCTTAGTTCTATTCTTGTTTTCTCCCTCCTCCATTGAAGTCTTGCATTTTTTTCCTCTCGACATGACGAGGTACAGGTGGAGGAGGGAGACGCGCGCCCTTACTGCTGACGGGCTGCCGCGCCCTCCAGTGTCCCTTGGGTCAGCGCATACTAATATATGACCGCAGTGTGGTACTTGTGGTCACACTCCCCGTACTTGCATTACAGTGCTACCTGGCAGGTGCAACAGATATACTGGGTATCTCTTCTTATGCCATTCATAGGCACACCCAGCAACGTTTCTGGCTGCGCCCTTCTAGGAGCTCCAGTGTGTGATCCCCGTGGCTGCAGCCGACACACAGGGTCCACTATCCGACGGGAAGTTGGAATCTGAGAGCGGGTGGCATCACGAAGGGCGGCGGCAGCAGTGGCAGGAGCAGGACGACTGAGGTTGGCCCTCCTATCATCTGCCCTTTCCTCTAGGGGCAGATCTGGAGCTCGGGGCAAGGGGGCGGTGATAGAAGGCCACTCATCAGGACGGAAGTTTATGAGGGCATTCCCAGCCACCTCAAGGAACTGCATGTGGGACAACCTCGGGGGGTCGGAATTGTACCCACAGTAGAGGATGTAGGCATTCTGGAGGGCCAACTGAAGTGTGTATTTGAGGAGCTTCTGTGTCCACCTCCTGGTTCTCCTGGCAAAGGGATAATAGTACTGGATGAGTTGATCTAAGAGATCAACTCCTCCCATGTGCCTGTTGTAGTACCCAATGACAGTAGGCCACTGGACACGAAACTCCTCATACATAACTCGGCCCTGCCGACGTGTCTTCTTCCGCTGCACGACCTCTTCTTGGACGGGCTCATGACTCCTCGTAATCATGGGCACGAGTCGGACGCCCTTCCAACAGATGACGAAGACATCTCCCTTCCGCCGCCACTCTGTCTCTCCTCT
This sequence comes from Macrobrachium nipponense, assembly GCF_015104395.2. Classification (NCBI taxonomy): domain Eukaryota; kingdom Metazoa; phylum Arthropoda; class Malacostraca; order Decapoda; family Palaemonidae; genus Macrobrachium; species Macrobrachium nipponense. The sequence continues at coordinate 62,128,278 of NC_061110.1, read as the reverse complement.
TGCCAGATGTTGTGTCTGGCTAGTGAACCTCTTGAGGACATTCAGGGCCCCACACACAAACCAAAGAGTACCACTGACCTGCACACCTGCTTCATACAGTTCCTGGGCCAGGGATACTGAGTTATAATAATGATCCATAAACAGTTGGTATCCCTGGTAACGGAAACGATCCACAAGACCGAAGACAGTGTTTCGCAGCGTGGAGAAGACTCCAGTATATACCAAGAAGTCCACGACGTATCCAGTGTTGGACTCCGTAATAAAAAATAACTTTACACCATATTTCTTTGGCTTCTTGGGGTTGTACATTTTTATGCTAAGACGACCTTTGTAAGGTATCATCTTCTCATCCAAAGAAAGGTTCTTGCCAGGAACCATGAGAAACTGACACCGTTCACGAATGTAATCCAACACTGGGCGGACTAAGATGAGGCGATCAGGGTTATTCTGGGGTATGGCCCTTTGGTTGAAGGCGTTGAAATACCTGTCCAACGCCAGGAAACTATCACGGGCCATAATGCCAGGCACATTGACATCGGCAGCAGGCATCATTCCAAAAAAAATTTGGAGCCCCAAAAAATGTGCCATGTTAGTGAGGTTGCAGCCCCACCAGCTATACGACGACGTCGTCCGCACTTCGTCACGGCCGTACCAAGCATAGTCCATCGTCTCTGCTACCAGGTATTCCAGCAATTCCCGCATCAGGAACATGTTAGGTGGGGTGGGGTCCTCCGACCACCCCTCGCCACTTTTGGACGTACGGCCTTCACCTAGGCTGGCACAACGTTGCGGTGCTCTGGCACGGTTTCGCACTCAAACACCCCCCTCCCACCCCCCACTGGCCCATCTCCCTTGCTTTTGCCCCCGCTCTCTGTTTCGTCTCCAACAACAAAACCCAACAACTCCTCCTCCTCAGACTCCCCCTCATATGCACTAAAACCACTAAATTCAAGCACATTTTCAGCCTGTGACTCCCGTACGGACATTGGGGGCAAATATTCATCATCACTCATCACTAGAGGACCAACTGCCATCAAAATGAGGACTTGCGACCTGCTCTCGATCGAGTTCCAACAAGTATTTGTCAATGTCCTTTTGTTGGAGGCCTCCAAAATGTCTAAGAATGCCCCTTAGGACACCCCGATGCTTCCTAGGGGTTGTAAAAGGCACACGATGTAGTCCTCTGACACTTTCGGCCACATGGGGCCGCACAATACGCCGTTGGGAAGCTGGGTTATCTTGGGTGCTTGGTCCCTCTCCAGCATCCAAGTCCAAAACATGCCTCACACGATCCCTACCGATAGGCAAAACACGCCTTTCGCACTCCAGACGACGTTGGGACATCTCTATGTACGTCTTGTACCACCACAAATACTTAAACACTCGCAAAAGTTCGGCAAAACACGAATGCGGCAAGAGATCGCTCTTGGACGACAAGTCGCTGATGCTTGCTGGTGCAAGAAGAATGCAACTCGCGCATGAGTGGCTGGATAACGCTTGTAAACAAAACAAAAGCTTGATCCGTGAACTCCCAGCATCCCTCAAGGTGCGTGATTCAAAATTTTTTGCCAAGTAGGCCTATAACTATTTTTCCGCAAATATTAAAAAAAACTTTTTCAGTCGACACACAATTTTATAATACGTCCAATCGGCGTTTAAGGGTTAAGCACCCGACAGACAATTTTAGTCACCGTATAATACGTCCAATAGGCGTTTAAGGGTTAAAATAGTCAGAATGTTGATGCTAAAAAGTGACTGCGAATAGCAGCTAAGTAAGGATATTCTCCCACTTACCTCCTTAACTATCAATTAATTACATTGTTACTAGGTTTAAACAACCAATAAATAGCTTGGACTGAAGAATACTCCTACACAAAGGCAATGATTTATACATTAGAACCTCAGTTTTCGTACGCCTCTCATTTCGTATGTTTCGGTCAATGTAGACTTTTTTCTACGAAATTTTATCTCAAGTTATTGTATATATCCTCGGTTTTCGTATATACTCGGAAACAACTCCATCCGGGGCCCAATGTGTGACTGGGCCCAGTATCAAGTGCCCAAACAAAGCATCCCATCTTCTGTCATGACCCATGCTGCTTTTGTGTTCGTTGTTTTTGTGTTTTTTGTGCTTTTTCATTGGAGTGCAACTGCTAAATAAGCCATCATGGGACCAAAGAAAGTTCCAAGTGCTAGCCCTTGTGTAAAAAAAGGCAAGAAACACAATAGAATTTAAGAAAGAACTCATAGCAAAGTGTTGGAGGAAGTTGCATGCTGATCTCAGTGAGAAAATGCTTATAACAAGCACTGCTGTTAGAGAATTTAAGGCCAGCAGAGGCTGGTTTGAAAAATTCAGAAAACAAATGGGCATACATAATGTGCCTACTTCAAGAATTAAGGACATGTTTGCACAGTGGAATGTTAGAAATTTTGTGGGGAATTATCATCCCAACGAAGAAGTTGTAATCCATGTCTCCAAACATGTTTAATAACAATGTCGTGTTTAATTTTAAGCGAATGTTAAAGAAACGCCAGAAACAAATGTCTCTGGACAGTTTTGTTGTGCGACAGGGGTCCAGAAACTCAAGCTGGTCCTAGTACCCGTAAAAAATGAAGAGAAGCCCAGATAGGTCCTTGATACCTAAAGTCCTTGTGGAGGTAGATTCCCTCTCCAAACAATAAACTCTCCTCCTCCCTCTCCATTTTCCATACCCTAAAAAGTGTTTTACATAAGGAAAGAGTGATGTTAAACGTTCATTTATTCATTTCATTAGTTACATATATTTATTTCTCATTGTTTTCTGAATGTAAAACTGTTTATTCCCTATAAAATGTATTCTTTGTTAATATTTTTGGGGGTCTGGAACGCATTAATTGTATTTACATTATTCCTTATGGGATTTATTGTTTTGGTTTTCGTATGTTTTGGTTTTGCGGGAGGTTCTGAAACAGATTAGTATGTACGAAAACAGAGGTTCCACTGTATTTCAGTATAAACAAAAAACCTCCATTTAATACTGGAATATAAATAATTGCCTTTGTGTAGGATTATTCTCCAGCTCAAGCTCTTTATGGAATATAAACATAGCACTCCATTTCTCACCTAATAACACAAAAATTACCTACAAGAGAATGTTCTGTAATCCCTACCATACAACTGTGGCTGGATAAGCCACTTGATTTTTACATAATAAACAAAATATACATTTGTAGACAAAGTTTATCTTTGCTCTACGTATATATCATCTTTAAACAATAAGTTGTATGCATTTCCAAGAGCTAAAATTGAAAACATGAAACACATTAGCAAATTATACATTTCTAACAGGAAAAAAGGACAAACTTTTTTCACATATCTAATGTTAATTAACATAAAACTAACATAATAGCTATGTATTGAAATGTATACAGAACAAGACTATTTTCTTTTAGGAGCATGAATAAACCCAAATGACATAAGGTGATCATATATTTTCCTGATTTTATTAACATCTATTTTGAGGAGAGTTCGTGCTTGTGCCAAGCGTAATCCATTATTTCGTCTACATTCGTCAATAAATATGCCTTTGAATCTCATGAAATCCTCAGGTAGAAGACGTGTTTCTGAGGCAATTTCTTTTTCTCTATCACTAAGACTGTCATACCCAGGCATGCCCATAATATTCAGGGGAACACTGACTCTCCTGGATGAACTGGGAATAGTCAATCCAAATGAAGCAACATTTTTATGGGATACAACATCCCAAACAGTTTTGTCACCAATACTGTGGGGAATGACAAGATTCCGACGTTCTTTCATGTTAACTTCCCTTCTTTTCTTCAAGGTTTCATATGTCATGATACCATTTTGTTTTGTTATGCCATTAAATCTATACTCCAAGAGTTCAACAATATGCCTTTTCAATTCCATTTCGCACTTTAAACTTTCTAGCAACAGGTCCATTTCCACAAAGTCGAAAAGTCTGTAAAACCTTGGAAGAGAATCTGCAAAAGCTGCTTTCAAATATGGCTTGTATCGATTCAAATGATATGTTGACTTGTTCATTGCAATGAGGCCATGATTTCGAATAAGTTTTTTCCTTTGAAATCTTTCACCAAGTTTTCTACGATACTTATCCAACAAACACATTTGCAACTCTATACCCAACGAAGGTTTTGGATCATCTTCGAAGAGTTTTAGGTCTAAATCTTGAATTTCCAATTCTGCATTATGGTCAAATTCCACCTCAAAATCACTCCTTGCAGCATTATATCCTGCCATATCACGAAAAAATATTGTACCTGGTATTGGTCTTGGTGGATCATCACTACCTCCCTTGTATGTTATTGGTTGTGGGAACACAATGTTCTCATTCTGCTCTTCTAAAAGTGGAAACTCTGGATGGGGATCTTCTACATAGAACTTCAAATAATGCTCACGACACTCTTCTGGGGATTTCTTTTGCATCCTATTACTAACATCTACCCAATTTCCAAAACCACATTCAATTACAGAATTAATTAATCTAAGTTCCTCTTTAGCTTGCCAACCTGAACTGAAAACGTTGAAATCATTTTTAACGATTATGTACTTATGGTTATTTTTATGTGAACTAAACTCAACTCCTTTAGCAAAACAAGGCACACAAATAATGGTTGGCATATCTTTCAAATCTTGGCATTGTGCACACTGAATATAAGGCTCCTTTGTAAGAGATTTGCAATGACCACATATTATCTGATCATCATCCAGTAAACTGCCAATCTCAACTCTTGCGTTAGAAAAGACATCCATACCTGCAAAATGGCAAAGGGGACTCTTTTAAACACATTTCAATATCTAAGAATTAACAACTTCAAAAATTATTTCGTACAGGGTGTCCCCAAGTTATGGCAGCAATGACTTATGGCGTTCCAATCTTACAGTGCTTTTTCAAATACATTTATCAAGAGTATCTATCTAGTTATAGGGCTTACAAGAATAGGTACCTAGTTACAGAACTTACGGCGCCTTTATTAGCACAGACTTACGGCATGCTGCTGGAATGGAACCCCGGCCATAAGTCAGGGACTGCCTGTACGTAATGCTGCCTGAAAAAATCTTATCAACTGCAATAAATACAGTAAAATGTTATTTTCATAATAAAATAAATTTTTGAACTCACTGTAGATAGATAGATAGATAGATGATAGAATAGATAGATAGATAGATGATATTAGTAGATGATAGATAGATAGATAGATAGATAGATAGATAGATGATAAAATATATTATATATATATCTATATATATTTATATATATATAATATATAATGTTCATATATATATATATATATAATCTATATATATTATATAAAAATATATATTATATATATATATATAATATAATATATATATTATATATATATATTATATAATATATTTATATATATATTATATATCTATATATATATATATCTCATAATATATATCTATATATATATATATATATATATATATATATATATATATATAATATATATATATATATATATATATATATTGTTATATATATATATATATATATATTTATATATATATATATATATATATATATATATATATATATATATCTATATATATATCATATATATCTATATATATATATATATATATATATAAATATATATATATATATATATATATATCTATATATATATATATATATATATATTATATATATATATATATATATATATATATATTATATATAGATATATGTATATATGTAATATTATTATATATATAATATATATATATAATATAATATATTTAATATATATATTAGTATATATATATAATAATTAATAATTAATATATTATATATATATATATTATTATATATAATATATATATATTATATATATTATATATACATATATATATATATATATATATAATGTATATATAATATATATATATATATATATATATATATATATATATATATATATATATATATAATATATATATATTTAGCGTCAGCTATATATATAACTACCAGGTGAGTTAGATGATTAAAAATGGAATTTTTATAACACAATGAAATTTTATTGCATCCTTACCAAACAATTACACAGCTGTAGGTTCCCTACGAATGGCAGACAATAGATTCAAAACTTCCGCGGTGGCTCCGGCATCGCTGATGTAGGTGACGTCATCTCCCTCCACTCGAGGGAGCTACAGGTACAACTGTCCAGGTAACATCAATTCGTTCTGCCCAGCCATCCACCTGTGGGGAGGAGGGAGAGCTTTAATTAATAATTGTTCGGTAAGTATGCAATAAAATTTCATTTTATTATAAAAAATCCATTTTTATTGCAGTGTTTTCCTGAACAATTATACAGCTGATTACCCATTGCAAGGATGGGGGACTGTCGATGTATGCTTAATTCAAAAATAACATATGACTCTTGAAAAAAGACACAAAAGCACTGTTAGTGCCTGTTGTACCTTACCTTGTAAGAGAGCTACTGCAGGAGAATACTGCCTCTGGTCATTGCTCATCTTATGCAGTAGAAGGCTTGGAGTATGACCAATGAGTGCCTCTACATTGAGTGGAATAGCTTTGTAGCCATGGTGTTCACTGTTGACTCAACAAAGATTCAACAAAATATGACAATTTGTCGAAAATTGCATTTTTCCTAACTATACAAACCTGAGGTCCTTTAACAATAGGAAGTAGCTAGCGGCAGCTGGAACGGTCGTAAGCTTCGAACAAGGGGAGAACGGTAGTTAACTGCTTGTCCGACGCGCGACTGGGAGGTAAACAAATCACTTTTGCTTTTGCCCCATGCAAAATACACAGAGTGAGGGGTGGCATGAGGAGGGCCTATATGTAAAGGACCTCAGGTTTGTATAGTTAGGAAAAATGCAATTTTCGACAAATTGTCATTTGTTCCTATACGTAATACAAACCATCGGTCCTTTAACAATAGGAAGACTCACTTCTTGGTGGGAGGAATCCGAGTCTTTTGATGAACAGACTGGTGTTCGTCCATCCCTGGAATGCCTCCCTGGTCGTAAGAGCGAGGGAGGGATCCAAGCCTCTGTCCGATTGATCGGGGTGTGCACCGCAGGATCAATGGTCAGACCTCTGGGCCGAGTACTAAGAGAGAGGCAAGCGTATCTCTTCGTACCAGCAAGCAAGAACTTGTTCCTGTTTGCAAGAGGCAACATAAAGTATGGGTTTGTCTCAAGCTGCCATCCACTTCCTCCCCCTTGTTGGAGGAAGTGGTGGATATACGCTCCTATCCCTAGTGAAAGGGATAGGATGGGGCTCTGTTGAGTAGCTCACCTGCATCTCGTCCTTATCCAGCAGGGTGACGACCGTGTCCCTCTACTCACAGGTCGAGGGGAAGAAAAAGATGGGAAGAGGAGCCAGTCACACTCTCATTCACTCATCCATTCTTACGGTCACACCAGGACTCGATGCTGTTCAGCCTGCGAGGGTCTGGGTTCGCTACACAACGTGTTGAGCAGCCACCACGGGTCCCAAGGAAAAAGATCCAAGGACCTGTGGGCAATATCCCAAAGGTAGAAGGAGGTGCCTGTGGTCTGGTTGGACCAGACCCCTGCCTTCAATACCTGCGCCACGGAGAAGTTCTTGCGGACAAAGCAGCATCTCCTTCGCATCGAAGGCGATGAAGTCCATTAGGGAGGGGATTGTGAAGGACTCGAACCGATCGTCAGGGACCGAAGGGTTCTGAGTCTTCGCTACGAAGTTCGGTACAAAATCAAGCGTCACGGATCCCATCCCCTGGATGCTTGACTTCGCAGGAAAAGTCATGCAGTTTACTCAGAGGAAAAGAAGGGAATAGTCGCATGACCTATCCCTCTTCTCGACTTCGGTGATGTCCAGTACCCATACTGGTCTGTCCGTTTGCCACGAAGAGTCTCGCATCCTCCTATCCCCATGCAGCGAAGTTCTCGGTAGTGGATAGGACACCGACACTCCATGGTGGGTGTCGATGGTATGGGTACTGTGACAAGCTATTAAGACGAAGTAACGATTGCTCTGTAACAACCGAACTAAGTCCACAGCGTAGTTCGTAACTGACTCGGGCACTCTGACAGCTGCCGACTGACTGGTTCGGTATCGGAAGTGAGGCAAGTTGTCCAAGCATCCGAGTAAGTCACGTGACCTTCGCCTTTAAAAGGGTTATGCCGAGAGACCAAACAAAATAATGTATTTGTTTGTCACCAATGCCGGACGGCGAGGTGATGATTCTCTTAAGGCATGTGCCCAACAGGCGAAAGTCAATTGCCTTCTAGAGACCGAGGTCCCTGAAGGCAAGACATTCTCATAGTTGTTGAATCTCAGCTAAGGAGAAACAAAACTATGTGCCGTTGAAGATGAAGGTAGATATTGAATGCAACCTACGTCTTCACAGACGAATCGAGAGAAGGATTCTCAAGATTCAGAACCTGTGATTACAAATGACTGAAAACGCTAACCGCTATTTCATTGCTGTCCGGTGAGGAGACGTCGTTGCAATGAAAGCGGGGCGCTTTTCAGTAATGAAAACACAGGGGAGAGCCGCCTGAAGAACTGCTTCTCATGGGCTGAACATTTGGAAGTAGAGCTGTCATGTCGGAGAGTAGGCGATGTCTTCTGACATATCTGTTAATTCGGGGTGAACAATGAACAATTGCACACCTACGAATACGAGATATTTTGAAGACAAACTCAGATGTCTGCAAAATCATTCGCATTATCGCCAGGTTGCGATGCCGCGGTGAGACTAGTACAGACTTCTGGTTACCGTTGCGGTCAAAACAGAAAGATGAAATAGAGTTCCCAAGAGATATCTCTGTTGAAAATTCTCGCAATGTCGAACGTACCCCCCCGTTACCCCCCTCCCCCCCCCCCCCCTCGGAATGGAATCGAGCGTCACAGTCACAGCAGTAGATGGTCCTTCATTATTGCGAGAATCCCCGTTAAATAGAGACCTAAGTCCATGATTGTTGGGCAGAGATACGGTTCGGTAGTCAATCAAAGCAGGGGAGAGAGAGACATAACTGACCATGCATTTCGGGAGGCCCAGCTGATACTGAGCTGCTATCAGGCAGTTCAATACGCAGTAGCTGAGCTCTCGCTGACTCGTCATCCTGAGTTGCCAGGTAATCCATTCATTCCACGAAAGAATGCGTTCGGCTAGAACTACCGAGCATAACAGATATGCTCGAGCACTTATATTTAGGCGAAACTAATTTCGGTAAATACAAAAACTGAAATGGTGTTGTCGTAACAAAACCATAAGTATAAAAAATTGAAACTGGAAACTCCTGGGGGGTTGCAGGCAACCCCGAGTTGCAGTTCAATTAGAATACTTCTCGTCTAAGTCGCAATCCGTAGAGTAACTAGGATATGCGCCTACCCCTCGGACAATTCAACTGCTTAGCAGAATCATGTCGCGAGGTTAATATACGTAGTATATTTGTAGGATTTTGAACAACGATCTCCATCCTAAATTCTTTTCCTTCAAGAAAACAAAATAAGGATTGGAGATCGACCACCTTCGATCTCTATCAAAGAGAGTGAAGGAGAAGTCTTCCTCGAAGGAAAGCTTCAATGGTGAACAGAATACCATTGACGATAGTTCAAGCCAAACTGGATGTTCCCGTCTGTTCTTCTCTATTCCAGGTTGGTCGCCTACTATGAGATACTCTTCTTTTAGCAGCAGTCTTCTTCCCAATGCTAGAAATTCCAGGAATTCGAGCATAGGCGAGGTTCCCGATTATCGCGTAACAATTATCGGGGATTCTCGTCTCGCTCACTTTGGACTGTGGTCTCGCTTAAGTGTTTGGAGATCGAAAAAAATCTCGAACACTCTGAATGCGCTAGAAATTCCGTAGAATTCTAAGCACTCTGCGAAACCCCCTCGAATTCGTCAAACGATATTGGCTGGTGGTCCTCTCGATTCCCGTAGAAATTGAGGATGGGGCAGGATCCCTCCTCAACGACTGGGGCTTACGTCAGGTAGGACCCGAAGGTCCCCCCGGAAGCGCAGTCCCCAACGTGGGATCCTACAGAGAAATCTCTGTAGGATCCCTCCCATTTCCCTCGTAGCCGTAAGGAAAGAGGGAATGGGGGAGGAATTGGATACTCGCTCGCCTTCCCACTGGAACTAGCAGTTGGAGAAGAGTAGGAGCAGCCATCGCCTTGCGGCGATGGCCTCTCAGAGTCTGGGAAAACGTATCGTCAGGAGAAAACGTTTTCCCGAGGAGGGTTACGAACTCTCACTGTAGGTAAGGGTCTGCCGCCACTGTGAACGTCGTCTGGGTGGGGCTGATCGACACTTGACAGGAGAGAGCCGATACCGTCCTCCAACTCATTCTAGTCCTCATCGAGGTCGAAACCTCTCAGGAGGACCAAAGGGGTATTTAAATACGGTGTCCGAAGACACGTAGAAATGCCGCTGTCGCAGTAGAGGAGGTGGAAGTAGCTTGTTCGACCGGCCAGATCTGAGAGAGCCTTCTTATCCGGAGACGAGAGACTCTGGTTCAAGACAGAATCGGCAAGCTCTGATCGCGGCAGGCCCACCGTCGGTTTGGGTTCCCTCTCGGGCCCCAAAACGACTCGAGCCGAGACATGGGCTCTGCTGGTGGGAGCGGCGATCCTTCCCCGAGGTCGTTGCGCTGACAAATCAGCGCCATAACCTCGACAAAGTTCCTCTGGATCTCGGAAGTCATAGCATCTTGCAGAGTAGGACCGTCAAGCCCCTCGAACAAGAGCATTCCGAGAACCTCCCCCTTAAGGAGGAGGAACTGCGATAGACCCCTCTCGGTTTCCTCCTGCCACTTGCGCGTACGTCCTGGTCGGTCCGAAGATCGTACCTGGTACTTACGGCGTCGTGACGGGATCGTGCGGGGCATGCCCCTCACGATCACCCCACTGTGCCTCGCTCTTCCTGGTGCAAATCGAGGAAGTTGCAGGCACGGGAGAGGAAGACATGATGCTCCTCTTTCGCTCACTGGCAGAACCAGCGGGCTTGGAGGGCTGGACCGAGAACAGCGGCCCCGATCTCGTGTGCAGAGGAGCTGCTGCTGGTCCCCCTATCCGCCCGGTCCCTGTGGGAGCGGCGGTCAGGAGACCTGCAGAGACCACTGTCGCGGTGAGACCGGTGCGTGTACTCGCGGCGCGTCATACCGCTGGTACCAGCCGAGGCTGGCACCAATGATCGGGAGGGGGGAACCTCTTCCCAGCCTCAGCCCGTGGCTGGTCAGACAGTCACGTCTACCAGGGTTAACAGCTGGTCGCTGCGAGAGCGGCCGCTGGCCTGGCGAGAGTCACATGAGCGGCTCTCACCAGCTTCTGCTCTGTGCCACGGTCTTGGCGCTGAGCGAACTCTGGCGCCAAAATTTGGCTATACCCTCTCCCGCGGGAGATCGTATACTCGGAACTTCTCGCGAACGAGAGACCGAGCCGGAACCTGGCGTAGCGGCAGCGCCGCAAACACCAGGCGAGGAAGTACCGGTGGTAGTCGGTACGCCTCTGGTCCCCGTCTTCTTCCTTGCGGAAGGGGAGACGGGCCCTGTTCCCTAAAGAGCAGGAGGACCGGCAGAAGAACCCCCTGTCCCACAGGAGTGGAACGAGCCCTTAGAAGTTCCCGAAGGAGCCTTCTTAGGGGGGAAACCCGGGTTACCAGCTGGTCGCTGCAAGAGCGGCCGCTGACCTGGCGAGAGTCACCTGAGCGGCTCTCACCAGCCTTCTGCTCCGTGCCGCGGTCTTGGCACCGAGCGAACTCTGGCGCCGAAACTTTGGCTGCACGGTCTCCCGAGGGAGAGCGTATACTCGGGATCTCTCGCGAACGAGAGACCGAGCCGGAACCTGGCGTAGCGGCATCGCCGCTAGCACCAGGCGAGGAAGTACCAGTGCTAACCGGTACTCCTCTGGTCCCCGTCTATCTCTTCCTTACGGAAGGGGAGACGGGCCCCGCTCCCGAAGGAGCAAGAGGACCAGCAGAAGGACCCCCTGTCCCACCGGGGTGGGACGGGCCCTTAGAAGTTCCCGAAGGAGACTTCTTAGGGGGGAAGGCAGTCTTCTTCTTCTTCGGCTTATGGGCCTTAGAAGTCGAAGGGGAAGAGGCAGCAGCAGACGATGAAGACGAAGATGACACCTTCCTCTTCTTCTTCCTCTTCCTCGTCAGCTCACGCAGGACAGTCGTCAGGTCCTCCATCCAGGTCGGAGTCGGGGCTATTGCCGAAGCAACACGGCCCGACTGCACCTGTCTGGAAGGACCTAGGACTGGGGAAGACACACCGTGGGCAGGACCAGCATGGACAGGTCAGAACCAGGAGGAAGCCCAGGTACAGCAACCAGCAGGCGTAGACAGAGACCCAGAAGGACAGCCAGCCAGCAGCGGGAACCACATCAGCGGCAGGTACGGCAGGCCCACCCATCGCTTCGTAGAATCATCGGCAGCCAGCGGGAACCTGGGTACTGGCGGCCAGTCCAGGAGAGAGCTGCTGGAACAGCGAAAGTCTGGGGCAGGCAACACGAAGAAAACAGACGGCGGCGGCATACCCCCCCTCGGTACGGCAGCGACCGGCCCTAGTAGCGACAGACGGCGTCACCGACACAGCATGGGGAGTGTAGACCAGGCGGGGGGGAGCAGCATAAGCGGCCGTGGAGGTAGTAGTGGAGACCGCCCCAGACCTCGCTAGACGCTGCAGCAGCCAGTGGATGCTAGGCACGCCCTGCCGCCGCAGTGGTCCATACCTGTCCAAGGTCGTCTCCCACGGACGTAGCACCTGTGGTAGCACAGACAGATTAGTAAGAGGGGTTCCCTCACGCACGAGGGGGAGACATGCCCCACCCCGAACGCAAGGAAGACCCCAAATACAAAATACAACGAGGAAGCTGAGCGGGGGGGCAGGAAAGAAGACGAAGAATCGGATAACAAGGGAGTCGCGGGAGAGCTTTCCGACGACTTCCTGGCAGACCTTCGCTTCCCCTACCCCCGCACAGCAGTGAAAAGTAATATGAAAATGAAACAGAATACTGCACTTGCGATTCACTTCATAGAACTTAAAGGGGAAAAGATCAATTCCCCGGTAAGAGAGGAAACTTGATTCATAATAATATGATGCTATCATAAAATATATATGAAAATGAAACAGAATACTGCACTTGCGATTTGACTTTCACAGAAAATAAATCGTAAGGATCAATTCCCGGGTAAGAGCGGAAATTGATCCAAAATTAAAATTGATGCAATTAAATAAATGAAAATGAAAAGAATACTGCAATTGCGAATCCACTTTCAATGCATTCTATTCATACAAAATAAGAGGCTCGTGCCGAGCGCATTCACGCTCTCGGCAACGAACGCACAGGGCAAAAATATAATGAAAAGAGTACTTACATTTTTCAATTACACACTTTCGCCCAAAATACATGACTCGGCGCGAGCACGCCCGCCCTCGGCACCGAGACATAATTCAAGGGTATCAATTTCATGAAAAGAGCGGAAATCGCCGCATCTACGGCGATAGCTCCATGTTGGCTCATAATTAAGTAATGAAAATGAAAACAGTGTACTTACAGTTTCATTTTCAAGTCAAAACAAAACCAATAGTAGAAAACACAATATAAACAAAGCATACGACGATGAAGCGGGCACGAGAGCGATGACGAAACACGTCCTTCACACCCGCGGCCGAAAGCAAAAGTGAGTTTGTTTTTACCTCCCAGTCGCCAGTCGGCCAAGCAGTTAACTACCGTTCTCCCCACCTTGTTCGAAGCTTACGACCGTTCCAGGCTGACCGCTAGCCTATTTCCCTTTATTGTTAAAGGACCGATTGGTTTTGTATTTACGGTATCGGAACAAAATCATCGTTGCCACATTAGTGGAGGGCTTCACATATACGACCGATTTTGTTATTGTTATAAAACTGGTTTCCCATGAATTCCTGTTATCATAGTAATGCAATTAATGATAAAATTGCTTTTGTTAATTTGTTAATGTATATATAAGTTACAATTCCAATATTAGCCTAATTTTCACCAATTTCAACGTTTTTCGTTGTGTGTCATTATACCCAGTTTGGAGGGTCAACACATACCGAATGGCAACAGAGAGAGAGAGGAGAGAAGAGAGAGAAGAGAGAGAGAGATGCGAGAAAGGAAGGCGAAGGAACGAAGAAGAAAAGGGGTGGTGGTGGAGGTGGGGGGGAGAGGTAGGTGGGAGCTTTTTTTACGCATGTTCGTATTCCAATTTCGGGATAATTGGAGTTTTTTTTGTCCTGTTGGTACCAAGGGACAAGTGTCCCGTTATTCTTTACGATTAGGTGATTCACGATACCCTTATTTAAATTACGGCACTGGGTTGTAATGCACTATAGCAAAATCTCGTTCTGATAAGAGTGGTTCGTTTACAGGAATAGGTTTATTGCCCAAAAACGTGCTTGCACTGTCGCTGGAAACCCGTAGTAGGTATGCTGGCTTAGTTGTCAATTCAAGTTTTTTTGTAATAAGGTATTTTTTTAAGTGTATTTTTTCTCAATCAAAAACACAGTGCCCCTCCAATGCTAACTTTCCTCTTTAACGACTTTCTGGTTCATTTGGCAAATTCGGCCCCATAATTTTTCTTATGGTGCGAAAAACAGAGGACCCAGGGACCGAAAAAGCGATTGCATCACACTACCGCGATAATCCGGCAAGTAAAACATCTTCATATATCCAAAAGTAAATAATAAAAGATGTATATGCGCATTACCGATTATAAACAATTTACATGAATAGCTGATAATCTGCATGAATAACTGGTAAACTGTTCTGCAAGAAATTGAGTAAAAGGCAATTATTTACAAATGAGGTACTAAAGCCCAATGGATGGTCGTGAACGTCATAATACCGGACTTAAACGAACGTTCTAATTCCAAAAAAATAATTACTTAAATTTTAGTCAGAAAGCTAGTTTCACTTTTTCAATCTAACGAAATATTTTTGCAAATTTAATCATCATAAATATTGTAAAATAATTGATGTTTTACTTATTTAATTTTAAAAAACTTATCCAAAGTGCACGCTTCGTCGTCGTCTTCTTACCAAAAACAGTTTGTTTTAACTAACAAACCAAGAAACCGGTTAGGGGACCGTGGTTCCGATTGTTGTGATGAAAGTGCCCCAGGCGTTTCTGTTGGGTTTGCAAGTGGGGTGTGCGGATTTATCACAGGATAAAGCAAAACTCCGTTAAACAACATCGAGATGGCGTCCAATCTTCTAAATATTTCGAGTTGTAAGTAAAAATGATTGAAATCCGTTGTTTGGTTGAGGTTTGGGACTGCCTTGTACCACCAAGTTACACTTACTCTGTTAAAATCTTAAAAATTTGGCCTTAACTTCTAAACTTTGGATAAAAAAATTACTAACTTCAAAGGAAAAGGAGATAGAGGTCGTTTAGCTCCGTTTCTCATCAAAACAACAAGTCGCGACTGATGGCCATCTCCAATGTCAGGAACGCGTTATAAATTGTACTTTTTTTCTTTTTTGGGGGTTTGGGAGCGCTTACAGTTTAGTTTGCCCACGGGTTTTTCATCTGCCTAAGGAAATCGGGGGGAAATCAATAACCAAAGATGGCGGGACGGTTTTGTTTTGGGCGCAAAAGGTTTGAAAAAACATGCGTATTGTTCCAGAAAAAA
Source organism: Macrobrachium nipponense (assembly GCF_015104395.2). Lineage (NCBI taxonomy): Eukaryota > Metazoa > Arthropoda > Malacostraca > Decapoda > Palaemonidae > Macrobrachium > Macrobrachium nipponense. The sequence continues at coordinate 62,112,611 of NC_061110.1, read as the reverse complement.
CCCTAAAACCTATAAAAAACGGTTAATGGGGGACCCTTTTTGGGAAGCGGGTTTTTTTGGGGGTTTTTGGGGGGTGTGGGGGGAAGAAAACAAACGGAGTTTTTGGTTAAAAGTTAATGAAAACGGTTAAGGGGGGGTGGAACCTATTGGGGAAAACCCGGGGTTTGTTTTATGGGTGGGGGTGGGGGGAGACACAGACGGACGTCAAATGAACCACGAAAAACATCACGAAAACCCTAGCAGACGAAACCGCGTGGGCAACTAAACTGTTAGGAGGCCCGCGTAACAAACTAAAATGGTTAGGAGATCCCGTTCCCCGTTGTTTTGTTAGGCTAACCAAACGACTACCAATGAAGCAACGAAAAACCACCACGAAACCCTAGCAGACGAAACCAATGGCCCAACTAAACTTGTAGGAGCTCCCGGCCCTAGGCTACTAAAAACGGTCGCTCCCCCCTACTCAAAGATTTCGTAGACCGAAATATACATGGGCTTTTATTAGCCCTAATAGAACGTTCATCATGAAATGCGGTTACCTGGCCAAACTGGAAGTGATCGTAACCAAATAACGAATCCTCAATCCTAACCAAAACTAGGCCAGCCGTGCCCTTACCTGGCCGGGGGGCTTTGCCCCCCTTGGGAACCCCCCAGTAATATTATATTAACAGTGATTGCTACCTAACCAAGGGCAAACCAACCTAACCAAAAGTTTAGTCTCACGTTCCTTACCTGGCCGGGTGCTGGACCCCCAGTATAGTATATTAACAGTGATTGCGACCTAACCAAAGGAACCAACCTAAACCAAAAAAACTTAGTCTGGCCAGGGGGCGACTGGACCCCCTGTGTAGTATGTTAAACAGTTTTTTAATACCTAACCAAATAAAACTTGTTCCTTACTGGATGGGCTGGCCCCGCCCTATGTCCTTACTGATTATTCTAAACCAAAGTGAATATTTCCAAGAAATACATAGGTTGAAAGTCAAGGCCACGTGTTTTTTGGTCTCGAAACCACGTGGACTGCTAGGGAAACGTGAATGTTCGGATGTGTTGAGGCGGCCCATGACTTCATCTTAGCGGGAAATACAAATGGCCGTGCTTTATTACGGCAAAATAATGAAACATAAACGTGGCATTTACATTGATCAAGCTTACCGCTTGGAGATGTTGGCGAGTCGTCAAATGATTGGCCGGTTCCCCCTGGGTTCCCCCCCCAAAGGAAATATAGAACTTAATAAGAAAATCGGTGTCGTTCAAATCTTCGGGGTACAGGATTTTTTTTTTTCTTTTGGCTTGGGGGACGGTTGTTTTTTCCCGAGATGACTGAAAACTTTCCCCTTTTTTCAAAAGTACGACGGTTTGCCTTTCATTACAGTCCTTTACGCAAGCCGCACTAAAATCACCCAGTAGGCCTGTTTTTCATTAAATTAAATTAATGAGGCGATCGTTCATCGCGACACAAAACATGTAAGATGTTCTTCCAGAGTGACGGGTGAACGGCTGGCAGCAAAACAATCCCACGTGTGAGGGACACGAAAAAATTATCGGCAGAAGAAGGACATGGTAAATTATGATCGTAGCAAGTGTACAAGCTGATAAGCAGGAACAGACTGAAGGCGCAAGGGTTCGGGCGGCAGGGTTGGGCAAGGTCCCGTTTCCTCAGGTACTAGGTTATCTTGGCAGAACGGATTAAGGGGCCAAGTAGACGGAAATAACATAAATATCGAAGGAAAGTTAAAAAAATAAAGGGTCCTACAGATTAGGGTTTGGCCAAGGATTAAAAAATATCAAAGGAAGATGTAAAAAAAAAAATAAAAATGTATTCCTCCTACAGATTAGGTGGGCAAGGCTTAAAAAATTTAGGATTAATGTAAAAAAAAACAAAAAAAGGTGGAGCCTCCTACACATTGTTATTTTGAGCAAGGGGTAAAAATTAATCGGGGGGAAAAAAATTTTTAAAAAAAAAAACAAAAATTTTGTAAAAACCAAAAGTGAAGCTCCTAAAGGATTTGTTTGGGCAAGGGTAAAAATTTATGAATAATTTAAAAATAATCGAATAAACGTAAAATAAAGTGGAGCTCTAAAGATTAGTTGGGGCAAGGGACTAATACCAACGGGTATGGGCTGCGGGGGGGGACGTCTGCGGAAGGAACTAGGGTAAAAGTAAAAACCCACGGAAGGCCAACCTCATCACGGTGGAAGTGGGATCTTTTTCACTCGTATTCTTTTAAATTTGGTGAAACAAGAATACACTTGGCAACTCTAATCATACCATTTAAAAGATAGAAGTTTTTGTCAACATAATGTGATATATGAAAGCCCCATTACGAACTAAAATAAGCATAGTGTGAGGCTCTTCGTAAAAATGATTGTTTTTCAAGGCGAGTTTTTGAAATCCAATATGGCGGCTACGTTTTGCATGGAAGGTTCTCAATCAGTTGACCGGCCCACCCATCCTTTCCCAGCCTTCCCAGCACTCATTTGAACAATGTTAGCATATATTGTTTAACGTTTATTGATCTTACTTCAAGATTGCAGATTGTAAATCAGCCACAATAAAACAACATTTTATTGTTGCCCTATATTAGTGAAAGTATGAAAACACTGTTTATTCCCGGGGTTATGGTTTGGAACTGAATTCAGTTCTTACCTTTTGTAACGGGGTTTTTGGTTTTTTTTATTCCTTAACTTGCCATCACAACTGAAAACTCCCACAGTGCTTATTTGATTGTTATTATACACATTTTGGTTTGGTCTCAGTTCACTCCCACATTGGCACTTTAAAACCAGGTTGCTTTTGTTCCTAGGTTTTCTAAAAAAAAAAAAGCGCTGCGCGCCAACAAACACAGTTACGATTAGTCAGACTACGACAGACGACGGAAACTGCCTAAAAAAACAAAAAAAAAAGGTTTTTATTCCCTAAATTGTTTGACTTTACTCCGTTATTTAAGTTTAAATTTACTTTACTTTAAAAATTTTAATTTAATTCATGTATATTCTTTCCTTTTTTGCAAAAACCCAAAATTATCCGAAAAAATTTACAGATATTTCAAAGAAAATCGATACAATCAAATGTTTCTAACGTTTTTGTACATACTGGCCTGCCGAAAACCAGTAGGGTAAGGAACGGGACTATGGAAAAGTGCATTAGAGGAACGACTACGGAAAACGTGAATTATATATTACGTTTTTTTTTTTTTTTTTTTTTGTTTTTGCTTTTTTTGTTTTTGCTATGCACTTTTCCATTTGATTTCAGTCTATATTAAGTATTTTGAATTTCTTTGATCAATTGTTATGCCATAAAAAATAATGTAACCTTTAATTTTGTTTCCAGCTAAGAATGGCAAAATCATCGGTTTGCCACATTAGTTGGAAGGCTTCACAAAAACATACCGCCGTTCCATTTATTATCAAACGGTTTTTTTTCCATGAATTCTAGTTGTCTAGTGAATGCAATAATGAAAAATTAAATTGCTTTCAACTTTTATTTATGTATATGTACTTCCAATAAACATAGCCTAATTTCAGCCAAATTTCAACGTTTTTGTGTATAGTCTTATATCCTAGTTTGGAGGGTTCTACCGAATGGCCAACAGAGAGAGAAGAGAGAGAGAGAGAGAGGAGAGAGATAGGAGGAGAGAAAGGAAGGCGGAAGGATAGGAACGAAAAAGAAAAGGAGTGGCCGGTGGGGGGGAGGGGGGGGGGGGTGGGAGGGTAGGGTGGAGCTTTATACGCGTTGTTTCGTATCCATTTCTGGCCATAATGGAGTTTTTGTTCTTGGTTGGTATCTAATGACAAGTTTGTCGTTATTCTTTTACGATTAGTGGATTCACGATACCCTTATAATAAATTACGGCACTGGGTGTAATGCACTCTAGCAAAAATTCTCGTTTGTTGTTTACGAGTGTTCGTTACCGAGAAATAAGGTTATTGCCCAAAACGGTTGCTTGCACTGTCAATATCTGAAACCCATAGTAGACATGCTGCCTTAGTTGTCAATCAAGTTTTTGATAACCAAGTATTTTTACAAGCTAGCTATTTGAATAATTTGTATTTTTCTCAGTCAAAAACATCTTGCCCCTCAATGCTAAACTTTTCCTCTTTTTAACGACTTTCTGGTCGTTGCAAATTCGGCCCCATAAATTTCTTATGGGTGCGAAAAAAACAGGACCAATTAAGGCCTCCCAGGGACCGGTGGAAAAACGAATTTGCGTCACACTACCAGCGATAATCCGGCAGTTAAACAGTGTAAAACATTCTTCATATATCCAAAAAAGTAAAATAATAAAGATTATATATGCGCATTAAGTATTATAACAATTACATGAATAAGCTGATAACCAATACTGCATGAATAACCTGGTAAACTGTTCTGCAAACACAGTTTGAGTTATAGCAATTATTTACAATAGGTACGAAAGTCAAGATGTCTTTGACATCATAATACAAACCTTTAAAACAAGAACGTTTACTAAGTTCCGAAAAATAATTACTTAAATTGGAGGTCAAGAGTCTATGTTACCTTTTTCAATAACGAATATTTTCAAATTAATTCATCCATAAATATTGTAAAATATTTGCTGTTTTACTATCTATTTAAAAAATTCGCTAAACGAGCACGCTCTCGTCATCTGCTACTAAAGCAAGTTGTTTACTCCATAACTTGGTTTGTTGGTTGAGAAACCGGTTTGTTTCGATTGGTTTGTGATGAAAAGTGCCCCAGCGTCTGTGGGTAGCAAGTGGTATATGCCGATTATCACAGGAAAATGGGAAAGGTTAGTTGGACACAAGCGACTCCGTAAAAACCATCGAGATGGCGTCAATCTTCGGAAAAAACATTTTTAGGTTGTAAGTAAAAATTTCTAAACGCATTTTGGTGAGATTTCCACTCGGCCGTGGCCAACCATTTTTCAGTAACCCCTCCTGTTTAAATCTTAAAATTTGGCCTTTTTAATTCTAAACTTGGAGGTTCTTTTAGTAGAGGTCTTTAGCTCCGTTTCTCACCAAACAAACAAGTCGCGACTGATGCCATCTCCTGGTGTCAGGACGCGTTACTAGGGTTAGAACACCACGGCCAGGCCAACCCTCAATCCACGGTGGTACGGGTCTTATTCACTCGATATTTAACATTTGGTTGAAACAAGAATACAAATTGCAAACTCTAAGCCATACCATTTTAAAAGAACTGAAGTTTCGTCAACAATAATGGTGATTATATGGAAAGCCCCATTTTACCTCAACTAAAATAAGCATTGTGATCTCTTCGTAAAATATGTTTTCCAAAAGCAGTTTTGAAATCCATTTTGGCGGGGCTACGTTTTGCATGGAAGGCGTTCTCACTCAGTGACTGGGGGCCACCATCCTTTCCCCAGCCTTCCCAGCACTACATTTGAACAATGTTTAAGGCGTAAGATATGTAAACGTTTATTGGATCTTACTCAAGATTGCAGTTGTAAGAATCCAGCACAATAAAACAACATTTTGTTGCCTATATTAGTGAAAGTATGAAACTTGTTATTCCCGGGTGGTGGTTGGAACTGAATTCATTCTTACCTTGTAATCGGTGGTTTTTATCCTTACTGCCATCACAACTGAAACTCCACAGTGCTTATTTGATTGTAATTATACACATTTTGGTCTTAATTCACTCCACAGTGCACTTGAACCACGCTGTGGTTCCTGGTTCCTAAGCACTCACTCCGCAAACACAGTTACGAGCAGCAGACGACAACACTGATTATGAGATGCAAAGCTTTATTCCCTTAATTGTTTACTTTACTCAATATTTAGTTTAATTTTACTTCAAAATGTTTATTTAATTCATGTCTATTATCCCTTTTTTGCAACCAAATTAACCCCCAAAAATTACAAAATGTTTCGGATGTACTTACGAGCAGACGACGTGAGGAAAAGGATGACTCACGTTGCCAATCTAGTGGAGCGTCACACATACGCCGATGCATTTACAAACTGTTTCGATGAATTCTAGTTGTCATAGTAATGCAGTAATGATAAAATTGCTGTAATATGTACGTATATATAATACAAATAGATACGCTAATTTCACTTATTTCCCCGGTTTTGTGTAAGTCTTATACCTAGTTTGGAGGGTAAACACATACCAATTGACAACACTGATAAACAATTGAAGAGCGCAAAACGCCGCAAAGAATGCCGTAGTCCCCTTGAATAAGTGCTGGTAAGAGGTTGGGTTTACGATTGTTGTGATGAAAGTGCCCCAGCGTCTATGGGTACAAGTGGTGTGCAGATTTAGCACAGGAAATGGGAAGTTTGTTGACACAAGCGACTCCGTAAACATCAAGATGGCGTCAATCTTCGAAACATTTTTAGTTGTAAGTAAAAATTTCTAAAGCGTTTTGGTGAGATTTCCACTGCCGTAGCCACCATTTTCACTACCCTCTGTTTAAATCTTAAAATTTGGCCTTAATTTCTAACTTTGGAGAAAATACTTAGGGTAAAACACCACGGCAGGCCAACCCTCATCACGGTGGACGGGTCTTATTCACTCGATATTTAATTGGTGAAACAAGAATACAATTGCAACTCTCAGCATACCATTTAAAAGACTGAAGTTTCGTCAACATAATGTGATATATGAAAGTCCCATACGAACTAAAATAAGCATGTGAGCTCTTCGGTAAAATATGTTTTCAAGGCAGTTTTGAAATCCAAATATGGCGGCTAAGTTTTGCATGGAAGGTTCTCATCATGACTGGCCACATCTTTCCCCAGCCTTCCCCAGCAATCATTTGAACAATGTTAGCGTATCTATGTAACGTTTATTGATCTTACTCAAGATTGAGTTAGTCAGCACAATAAAACAACCCCCATTTTGTTGCCTATATTTAGTGAAAGTATGAACTGTTATTACCCGGGGTTATTGTTTGAACTGAATTCATTCTTACCTTGTAATCGGCGGTTTTTATCCTTACTGCCATCACAACTGAAACTCCACAGTGCTTATTTGATTGTTATTATACACATTTTGGTCTCAGTTCACTCCACATTGCACTTTAAACCCGTTACTGTTGCTGGTTCTTAAGAGCGCGCGCCACAAACACAGTTACGAACAGCAGACGACGAAACTGCAAAGTTTTATTCCCTAAATTGTTTACTTTACTCGTTATTTAGTTTAAATTTACTTTGTTATTTAAACATTTTGATTTAATTCATGTATATTATCCCTTTTTTGCAACCAAATTACCCCGAAAATTACAGATATTTCTAAAGTAGATACAATCAAATGTTTTCTAACGTTGTACATCTGCTGTGACCATGTGGAACGATGACCGGTAGTGCATAGAGGAACGACTAACTGGATAAACTGAATTATATAATTTTTTTTTTTTTTTTTTGCTTTTTTGTTTTTGCTTGCACTTTTCATTGATTTCAGTCTATATTAGTATTTTGAATTTCTTTAATAACCGTATGCCAGAAATAAATGTAACCTTTAATGTTTGCATGCTAAGAATGGCAAAATGACAATTTGTCGAAAATTGCATTTTTCCTAACTATACAAACCTGAGGTCCTTTAACAATAGGAAGTAGCTAGCGGCAGCTGGAACGGTCGTAAGCTTCGAACAAGGGGAGAACGGTAGTTAACTGCTTGTCCGATCGTCGCGCGCCGCGCGACTGGGAGGTAAACAAATCACTTTTGCTTTTGGCCCATGCAAAATACGCAGAGTGAGGGGTGGCATGAGGAGGGACTATATGTAAAGGACCTCAGGTTTGTATAGTTAGGAAAAATGCAATTTTCGACAAATTGTCATTTGTTCCGATACGTAATACAAACCCTCGGTCCTTTAACAATAGGAAGACTCACTTCTTGGTGGGAGGAATCTGAGTCTTTGATGAACAGCTGGTGTTCGTCCATCCCTGGAATGCCTCCCTGGTCATAAGAGCGAGGGAGGGATCCAAGCCTCTGTCCGATTGATCGGGGGTGTGCACCGCAGGATCAATGGTCAGACCTCTGGGCCGAGTACTAAGAGAGAGGCAAGCGTATCTCTTCGTACCAGCAAGCAAGAACTTGTTCCTGTTTGCAAGAGGCAACATAAAGTATGGGTTGTCTCAAGCTGGCATCCACTTCCTCCCCCTTGTTGGAGGAAGTGGTGGATATACGCTCCTATCCCTAGTGAAAGGGATAGGATGGGGCTCTGTTAAGTAGCTCACCTGCATCTTGTCCTTATCCAGCAGGGTGACGACCGTGTCCCTCTAACCACAGGTAGAGGGGAAGAAAAAGATGGGAAGAGGAGCCAGTCACACTCTCATTCACCATCCATTCTTACGGTCACACCAGGACTCGATGCTGTTCAGCCTGCGAGGGTCTGGGTTCGCTACACAACGTGTTGAGCAACCACCACGGGTCCCAAGGAAAAAGATCCAAGGACCTGTGGGCAATATCCCGAAGGTAGAAGGAAGGGCATGTGGTCTGGTTGGACCAGACCCCTGCCTTCAGTACTGCGCCAAGGAGAAGAAGTTCTTGTGGACAAGGCAGCATCTCCTTCGCATCGAAGGCGGTGAAGTCCATTAGGGAGGGGATTGTGAACGACTCGAACCAATCGTCAGGGACGAAGGGTTCTGAGTCTTCGCTACGAAGTTCGGTACGAAATCGAGCGTCACGGATCCCCATCCCCTGGGTGCCTGACTTCGCAGGAGAAGTCATGCAGTTCCTCAGAGGAAAAGAAGGAAATAGTCGCATGACCTATCCCTCTTCTCTACTTCGGTGATGTCCAGTACCCATACTGGTCATGTCCGTTAGCAACGAAGTCTCTCGCTCCTCCTATCCCCATGCAGCGAAGTTCTCGGTAGTGGATAGGACACCGACACTCCATGGTGGGTGTCAATGGTATGGGTACTGTGACAAGCTATAAAACGAAAGTAATGGTTGCTGTGTAACAACCGAACTAAGTCAACAGCGTAATTCGTAACTGACTCGGGCGCTCTGACAGCTGCCGACCGCCTGACTGCGTTCGGTAGGAGCAAGTTGTCAAAGCATCCGAGTAAGTCACGTGGACCTTCGCCTTTAAAGGGTTATGCCGAGAGAGACCAAACAAATGATGTATTTGTTTGTCACCAATGCCGGACAGCGAGGTGATGATTCTCTTAAGGCATGTACCCAAACAGGCGAAAGTCAATTGCCTTCTAGTAGACCGAGGTCCCCTGAAGGTAAAACATCTCATGTTTGTTGAATCTCAGCTAAGGGAGAAACAACTCATGTACCGTTGAAGACGAAGGTAGATATTGAATGCAACCTACGTCTTCACATGTAATCGAGAGAAGGATCTCAAGATTCATAACCTGTGCTTACAAATGACTGAAAACGCTAACCGCTATTTCATTGCTGTCGGTGAGAAGTCGTAGTTGCAATGAAAGGCGGGGCGTTCTTCGGTAATGAAAACACAGGTGAAAGCCGCCTGAAGAACTGCTTCTCATGGGCTGAACATTTGAGGAGGTAGAGCTGTCCGGTCGGAGAATAGGCGATGTCTTCTGACACATCTTGTAATTCGGGTTGAACAATGAACAATTGTACACCTACGAATACGAGATATTTTGAAGACAAACTCAGATGTCTGCAAAATCATTCGCATTTTATCGCAGTGCGATGCAGCGGGAGACTTGTACAGACTTCTGTTACCGTGCGGTAAACAGAAAGATGAAAGAGTCAAGAGATATCTCTGTTGAAAATTCTCGCAATGTCGAAGGCGATGGAATCTAGCGTCACCGCAGTAGATGGTCCTTCATTATTGCGAGAATCCCCGTTAATCAGAGACCTAAGTCCATGATTGTTAGGCAGAGATACGGTTCGGTAGTCAATCAAGCAGGGGAGAGAGAGACATACATGACCGTGAATCTCGGAGGCCCAGCTGATGCAGTGGTTGAGCCTGCTGACTCGTCATCCTGAGTTGCCAGGTAATCCATTATTCCACGAAGGAATGCGTTCGGCTAGAACTACCGAGCATTAAAATGACAATTTGTCTAAAATTGCATTTTTCCTAACTATACAAACCTGAGGTCCTTTTACAATAGGAAGATACTAGCGGCAGCTGGATAGGTCGTAAGCTTTCGAACAAGGGTTTCGGTAGTTAACTGCTTGTCCGACAGGCGCGCGCGCGCGACTGGGAGGTAAACAAATCACTTTTGCTTTGGCCCCAAGCAAAAAACTGCAGAGTGAGGGGTGGCATGAGGTGGGGCTATGTGTAAAAGGACCTCAGGTTTGTATAGTTAGGAAAAATGCAATTTTAGACAAATTGTCATTTGTTCCGACACGGCATACAAACCTTCGGTCCTTTTACAATAGGAAGACTCACTTCTTGGTGGGTGGAATCTGAGTCTTTTGTGAACAGACTGGTGTTCGCCCTACCTTGGAAGCTTCCCTGGTCGTAAGAGCGAGGGAGGGATCCAAGCCTCTGTCCGATTGATCGGGGTGTGCACCGCAGGATCAATGGTCAGACCTCTGGACCGAGTACTAAGAGAGGGGCATGCGCATCTCTTAGTACCAGCAATGCAAGAACTTGTTCCTGTACAGGAGCAAATATAAAGTCATGGGTTGACTCTTGTAGGCATCCACTTCCCCCCCTTGCAGAAGGAAGTGGTGGATATTCTGCTCCTATCCCTAGTGAAAGGGATAGGATGGGGCTCTGTCATATAGCTCACCTGATCTCGTCCTCATCCAGCGTAGTGACGACCATGGGCCCTCTCCCACAGGTAGAGGGGAAGGAAAAGATGGGAAGAGAGAGCCAGTCACTCACTCACTCACATCCATCCACACAGTCACACCAGGACTCGATGCTGTTCAGCCTGCGAGGGTCTGGGTTAGCTACACAACTTGTTGAGCAGCCACCACGGGTCCCAAGGAAAAGGTATCCAAGGACCTGTGGGCAATATCCCGAAGGTAGAAGGACGTAAAGGTCGTCTGGTTAGACCAGACCCCTGCCTTCAGGACCTGCGCCACGGAGAAGTTCTTGCGAAAACGCCAACGAGGGCCCAATACTTCTGACTTCGTGAGCTCTCGGACGGGACGTACGGATGTCGTCACTACCATCAGCCTCATACGCCCTCCTGATGACCTCACGCAGCCAGAATGAAAGAGTGTTCTTGGATACTTCTTTCTTGGTGACCCCGGTGCTAACGAAGAGGCGTCGACACTCAGGCCTGAGGTGACGAGTTCTCTTCAGATAGCGCCGTAGCGCCCTCACAGGACAAAGCAGCATCTCATCCGCATCATTATCGGTGAAGTCCAATAGGGAGGGAATCGTGAATGACTCGAACCTGTCATCAGGGACTGACGGTTTCTGAGTCTTCGCAACGAAGTTCGGGACGAAATCGAGCGTCACGGATCCCCATCCCCTGGAGTGTCGTACATCATAGGAAAGACCATGAAGTTCCCCTACTCTCTTCGCCGATGCCAGGGCCAGCAAGACGAGGGTCTTGAGGGTCAGCTCCCTGTCTGACGAACTCTCGGAGTGGCTCGAACGGTGTTCGAGTCAGACTCCTAAGGACGAGAGTCACGTCCCACGCAGGGGGGCCTGAGTTCCCTGGGTGGGCAAGACCTCTCGAAGCTCCTCATCAGCAAGGAGATCTCGAACGAGTTCGAGATGTCCAACCCCCTCTCAGTTTCAGGACGAGCGCCAAGGCGGCTCTGTATCCTTTCACTGTGGGGACTGATAGGAGCTTCTCTCGGCGAAGAAAAACGAGGAAATCCGCTACCTGCTGAAGAGTGGCTCTGAGAGGAGATAGACCCCGTCTACGACACCAACCACAGAAGACGGCCCCACTTCCCTGGTACACAGTTGCAGAGGACTGACGGACGTTTCCAGCCATCTCTGTTGCTGCGCTACGAGAAAAGCCTCTCGTTCGCAAGAGATGGTGGATAACAGCCAGCCGTGAAGACGTAGGGACTGGATGCTCGGTGGTACCGCTCGACGTGTGGCTGGGCGAGAAGGTTGTGCCAAGGGGGAATCTCTCTCGGTTCTCTGCGAGAAGAGCCAGCAGGTACCGGATACCAAATGGCCTGTGGCCATTTGGGAGCCACCAGGATCATCCTGAGATTCGGGGTGACCAGCGCTCGACTGATCACCTTCGAATCAGGCTGAACGGGGGAAAGGCATAGACGAAGAGGTTGTCCCACGGGTGTTGAAGAGCGTCCTCTGCAGCTGCCCATGGGTCCGGCACGGCCGAGAAGAACACCTGGAGCTTCTGTGTGCCGGGGGTGGCGAACAGATCCACGGACTGGTCGCCCCCAAACAGGTCGAAGAGCCTTTCCGCCACGTCCTGGTGTAGAGACCATTCGGTCCCTATCACCTGATCCCGACGGCTCTGAGCGTGTCTGCTACTACATTCCTCTTCCCTGGAATGTAGCGTGCCGACAGCTCTATTGAGTGTGCCTGAGCCCACTCGTGCACCTGCCGTGTCAACTGGTACAACGGGAGAGACACTAGGCCCCCCTGTTTGTTGACGTAAGCCACCACCGTGGTGTTGTCGCACATCAACACCACTGAGTGTCCCATCAAGCGGTCCTGAAACTCTTGGAGAGCGAGGAACAAGCTGCCTTGAGTTCCAGTACATTGATGTGAAGGTGCTTGTCGTTCTCGTCCCACACTCCTGAAGTCAGCAACTCCTCCAGGTGTGCGCCCCATCCCTCGGTCGATGCGTCTGAGAACAGCTGCATGTCCGGGGGCGGGGAGTGCGCAGAGGCACTCCTCTTAAGAGGTTCCTGTCGTCGAGCCACCAGGCTAGGTACATGCCTCACCTCCTGTGTCAGTGACACTGGAAAGCTTGGGGGATCCGTCGCCTGTGACCAACTCTCCTTTAGTCTCCATTGAAGAGACCGCAGGTGAAGACGCCCGTGAGGGACTAACTTCTGAGTGACGACAGGTGTCCGATCACGGACTTGCCATCGTCTGAGCTACCTGTTCCTGCCGAGGACAGGAACTGGTTGGCTGCCTCTCTGAATCTGCTGATCCGCGAGTCCGCGGGGAAGACTCGCCCTGCTACCGTGTCGATCAGCATACCCAGGTACTTCATCCTCTGCTTGGGCTCGAGATCGGACTTCTCGAAGTTCACAACGATCCCCAGATCGCGACAGAACTCGAGCAGTCGATCCTGTCCTGTAGCAACTGCGAGCGGGAGCTCGCCAGGACTAACCAATCGTCGAGATACCTCATCAGACGTATCCCGTGCGAATGGGCCCAAGCAGACACCAGAGTGAACACTCGCCGTGAACACCTGTGGGCGGTTGAGAGACCGAAGCACAGTGCCCTGAACTGGTACCCCGTCCCGTCGAGGATGAAGCGGAGGTACTTTCTGGAGGACTGATGAATGGGTATTTGGAAATACGCATCCTTCAAGTCCACTGAAAGCATGAAATCGTTCTCCCTGATGGAGTCGAGCACTGAGCGTGCCGTCTCCATCGTGAACCGGGTCTGGCGAACAAACCGGTTCAGGGGAGAGAGATCTATCACCGGGCGCCAGCTCCCGTAGACTTTTCCACCAGGAAGAGTCGACTGTAAAAGAGCCCGGTGACTGATCCGTGACGATCTCTACAGCTCTCTTGCTCAGCATGGTCTTGATCTCCTGTCTGAGTGCTACGTCCTTCGGTGACCCGGGGACGTACGACTGCTGTTGGACCGGGTTGGAGGTGAGGGGTGGCCGAGATTCGAAGAGGGTAATAGATATCCCTCCCGAAGGACATCTACAATCCAGGTCTCGGCCGTAGCGCTGCCAAGTTGCCCAATGGCTGGCCGGCAGGCACCCCCCCACTTCCGGCAGCAGGTGAGGGGGAACGCCGTCCCTAGCGTTTCCCCCTTTCTTCGACTTCTTCCCAGCGCCTCCACGGGATGAGGAGGGCTGGGAGGAGGGCTGGTTACGGCCCCCCCTTGCCAGAAGTTGAAGAAGACAGAGTCATTCCTCGGGGCTTCGACGCAGCAACCGTCTTAGCAGCCGAGGAAGCGCTAGCCGAGCTCTTAGACTTGGCCGCAGTCCGAGGCTGCCCAGAGCCTTCGAGACTGCCTGGTGAACCAGACGGTCACTGTCTTCAGTGCGCCGTCTGTCCAACCGCAGCGTCCACCATCTCTCCTGGGAAGAGAGACGTGGAACTCCGTAGAGGTCCGTTTCGAAGCCCCAACGCCGCCTCACGCCCGGCCGCCCTGGAAACCCGAGTAAGGACAGCGTCCCTTCGTCGGAGAACCAGGTTGGCCCACAGGTTCACCGTCTGGTGGGGCAAGGAAGGAGATGGCTCTTCCCCCAGACTGGCAAAGTCTCCTGAAGGCCGAGTCCTCTTCGGGGAGAAAATTAAACCCCGGCGGAGTTGGCTGCGACCTTAGATACTGTGAGGGACCACAGATCTAGCCGGAGACGGCCTGGAAAGCTGCCATGGCGGTAGATTCCAGGCCGAGTGCCTCTTGCTGCGAGAACCACAGGTTCTCGGACAGGAGCTGTTGCAGAGACACACCCGGAGTCAGCCTAGCTAACTCCGGGTCACCTGTTTGGGCGGCATCGGGTCTTCTTTCAGATGGCACGTAAAACCGCCGCTGTCGTAGCAGAGGGAGGTGGAAGCAGCTTGCTCGACATGCCAGACTTGAGCGAACCGTCTTGTCCGGAGACAAGCGATTCAACCTGGTCCAGCACTGAGTCCGCAAGCTCGGAACGCGGCAAACCCACCGTCGGTCTGGGTTCCCTCTTGGGGCGGGCCCCAGAACGACTCGAGCCGGGACGTGGGCTCGGATGGTGGGAGCGGCGATCCTTCCCCGAGGTCGTTGTGCTGACGAATCAGCGCAATAACCTCGGCCAAATTCCTCTGGATCTCGGGTGTGATAGCATCCTGTGGAGTCGGACCGTCCAGTCCCTCGAAACAGGAGTACCTCCCGAGACCCTCCTCCCTCAAGGAGAGGAGCAGCGACAGCCCCCTCTGGGGTCTCCTCCAACCACCTGTGCGTACGACCTGCTGGTCCGAGAACCGAGCCTGGTACGTACGACGACTGGCGGATCCTGAGGGGCGCACCCTCACGATCACTCCTCAATACCTCGCCCCTCCCCGGTGTAACCCGAGGAGGTTGAAGGTATGGGAGAGGCAGACCTGACGCTCTCTCCTCGCTCACTGGCAGAACCAGCGGGCTTGGAGGACTGCAGGCGATCGCCAACCCGCGGTGGCGATCGAGCTGCAGACCTAGTCGAGCCGTCTCGCTGTGGAGAACGGCTGGACCGAGAACAGCGGCCCCGGTCTCGTGTGTCAGAGGAGCTGGTGCTGGTCGCCGTACCCGATCGCTCTCTGTGAGAGCGACGGTCAGGCGACCGGCGAGCTCCACTGTCACGGTGAGACCGGTGCATATTCATCACTGGTGCGTCAGTTCGCTGGTACCAGCCGTGGCTGGTGCCGGCGAACGGGGGGGACCTCTTCCCAGCCTCAGCCCGTGGCCGGTCGTGGACCGTCACGTCCGCCTCCGGGTAGCCAGCCGCTCGCCGTGAGAGCGGAGAGCTGGTCTGGTGAGAGTCGCGGTGAGCGGCTGTCACCAGTCTTCCGCTCCGTGCCGTGAACCTGACGCTGAGCGGACTCAGAGGTCTGGTTCCTGGCTGCACGGTCGCTGGTAGGCGACCGTACACTCGGTACTCTCGAACGAGCGGCCGAGGACGGATCCTGCTGCCGTGGCCGAACCACTAACAGCAGGTGAGGAAGTGCCGGTGTTAGCCGGCCCACCCCTCTGGCCCCCGTAGTCTTCTTCCTTGCGGGAGAAGAGACGGGTCCTGCTCCCGAAGGAGAGCAGGGCGACCAGCGGAAGAACCCCCCGTCTCACCAGAGCGAGACGGGCCCTTAGAAGCTCCCGAAGGAGACTTCTTAGGGGGGGGGAGGCGACCTTCTTCTTCTTAGGCGGGGGAGCCTTAGAAGAAGAAGGGGAAGAGGCGGCAGACGACGACGACGACGAAGAAGACGATGAAGACGACGACGACACCTTCCTCCTCTTCTTCTTCTTCTTCGTCAACCTCCTCAGGACCGACGTCAGATCTGTCATCCAGGACGGAGCGGGGCTGCTGTTTGCCGAAGCAACAGGGCCCGGACGTACCTGTCCGAACAGACCAGCATCGGAGCAGCGGCGCCAGGAACAGGGACAACATCAGCAGGTGCGAGCATCACAGGAACGGCAGTCGAGACGGCAGGAGCAGGAACAGGAACAGCAGCGGTGGTCACGGCAGGTACGGCAGGCTGTGTGGACGGTACAGATGGTCTAACCAGCGGCACAGACATCATCGGCACCTGGGGGAGGTCCAGGGGCGAGCTCTTCGGGCACATGAAGTCCGGTCGTGGCAAACACGGCAAACCCAAACCCGGTGGCGGCATCACACTCCCCCGAGTTACGGCGACTGGCCCCTGCACGATGTGTTGTGGGTGTCACAGAGACCGCGTGCTGGTGTACACCAGGTGAGGAGGTGCGCGTAGCCAGGTGTTGTCAGGGTCGTGGTGGTGGTTGTGACCGTAGCGTGCGTAACCGCCACGGAGCCAGCGAGATGATAGAGCAGCCCCTGGACACTCGGCACGTCCCCTGCAGTCCCAACGACGCCCACACCTGTCGAGGTCATCCTTCACGGCAACCGCACCTGAGGAGGCAAAAGTCGGGTGATTAGGAGGATCCTCTACCCGCTCGCGCGAAGACGAGCGGATAGAGACCCAGAGTACAACTCTACGTCGGGGTATCTAGCGCCCTCCTCCACACTCGACACATCGGGAGAGGAGAAGGACCTAGACACCGCCCCCGAAGGGGAAGGCGCGAGACGTGGAAGTTGAGCGGGCGGCGGCAGGAAAGAAGACGAAGTGTCCGTACCAAAGGAGTCGCGGGAGAGCTTTCCGACGATCCTTTGCAGGCCTTCGCTTCTTCCTGCCCTCATACAATGTCCACTGCGCCTCCGACCAGTTCATACAAACATCACAGGGCTCGGCCCGGGTGCATTCGCGCCCCCGGCACCGAGCACACAAAACATGAGGGTCTATCTCGGGGAAAGATCTGAATTTCCCACATTTGCGCCCTTCGGATACCCGGGCAAAGTCTCCTTGGGGTAGCGAGGCGCGGGAGATTCCATCATTATGAATTCAGCGTAATTAATATGAAAAGAGAGAATACTGTACTCACAATCTTTCATATTACAAACAAAACAAGAAAGCAAACGACGAGCAGCGGGCAGAGAGCGAACACACACGTCCATCCACTGTGAAGGCCGAAAGCAAAAGTGATTTGTTTACCTCCCAGTCGCGCGCGCGCGCCTGTCGGACAAGCAGTTAACTACCGAAACCCCTTGTTCGAAAGCTTACGACCTATCCAGCTGCCGCTAGTATTTCTTCCTATTGTAAAAGGACCGAAGGTTTGTAGCCGTGTCGGAACAAAAAGTATGCTCGGGCAATTATATTTAGGCGAAACGAATTTCGGTAAATATAAAAGTTGAAATGGTGTTGTCGTGACAAAACCATAAGTATATAAAATTGAAACTGAAAACTCCTGGGAGGTTGCAGGCAACCCCGAGTTGCAGTTCCATTAGAATACTTCTCGTCTAAGTCGCAATCCGTAGAATAACTAGGATAGGCGCCTACCCTCGGACAATTCAACTGCTTAGCAGAATCATGTCGCGAGGGTTAATATACGTAGTATATTTGTAGGATTCTGAACAACGATCTCCATCCTAAATTCTTTCCTTCAAGAAACAAATAAGGATTGGAGATCGAACCGCCTTCGTTCTCTATCAAAGAGAGTGAAGGAGAAGTCTTCCTCGAAGGAAAGCTTCAATGGTGAACAGAATACTAAGACGATAGTTCAAGCCAAACTGGATATTCCCGTCCGATCTCTCTATCCAGGTTGGTCGCCTACTGTGAGATAGTTCCTTTCAGCAGCAGTCTTCTTTACAATGCTAGAAATTCCAGGAATTCGAGCATAGGCGAGGTTCCCGATTATCGTGTAACATATCGGGGATTCTCGTCTCGCTCACTTTGGACCTGGTCTCGCGTAAGTGTTTGAAGATCGTAAAAAACTCGAACACTCTGAATGCGCTAGAAATTCCGTAGAATTCTAAGCAGTCTGCGAAACCCCCACCGAATTCGTCAAACGATATCGGCTGGTGGTCCTCTCGATTCCCGTAGAAATCGAGAATGGAGCAGGATTCCTCCTCAACGACGGGGCTTACGTCAGGTAGGACCGAAGGTCCTCCGGTAGCGCAGTCCCGAACGTGGGATCCTACAAAGAAATCTCTGTAGGATCCTTCCCCTTTCCCTCGTAGCCGTAAGGAGGGAGGGAATGGGGAAGGAATTGGATACTCGCTCGCCTTCCCAGTGGAACTAGCAGTTGGAGAAGAGTAGGAGCAGCCATCGCCTTGCGGCGATGGCCTCTCAGAGTCTGGGAAAAACGTATCGTCAGGAGAAAAACGTTTTCCCCGCGGAGGGTTACGAACTCTCACTGTAGGTAAGGGTCTGCCGCCACTGTGAACGTCGTCCTGGGTGGGGCTGATCGACACCTGACAGGAGAGAGCCGATACCGTCCTCCGACTCATTCCAGTCCTCGTCGAGGTCGAAACCTCTCAGGAGGACCGAAGGAGTATTTAAATACGGTGTCCGAAGACAGTAGAAAACGCCGCTGTCGCAGTAGAGGAGGTGGAAAGTAGCTTGATCGTGAAACGGCAGAAAACTGAGAGAGCCTTCTTGTCCGGAAGACGAGAGACACTGGTTCGAGACAGAATCGGCAAGCTCCGATCGCGGCAGACCCACCGTCGGTTTGGTTCCCTCTCGGGCCCCCAGGCGACCCCAAACGACTCGAGCAGAGACGTGGGCTCTGCTGGTGGGAGCGGCAATCCTTCCGCAGGGTCATTATGCTGACGAATCAGCCTAATGACTTCTGCAAATTCCTCTGTATCTCGGGAGTAACCGCGTCTTGCGGAGTAGGACCGTCCAGTCCCTCAACAAGAACAGATCCCTAGATACTCCTCCTTCAGAAGGAGGAAGAGCGGCAGACCCCTGACGGTCGCCTCCAGCTAATTGCGCGTATGTCCTGGTCGGTCCTAGAACCGTGCCTGGTCCATACGGCGTCATAGCGGGGTCGCGAGCGGCGCACCTCTCGCGATCACTCATAGGTACCTTGCTCTCCGGCGTAGCCCGAGGAGGTTGAAGGTACAGGAGAGGCAGACCTGACGCTCCCCCCTAGCTCGCTGGCAGGACCCGCGTGCTTGGAGGGCTGCTGCTGATCGTCAACCCGCGGTGGCGATCGAGCAGCATGCCTAGCCTTGCCGCTCGCCTGAGGCGAGAGGCTTGGCTGAGAACGTCGACGCTGATCTCTAGCGTCAGGCGAGCTGTTGCTGGTTACCGTCTCCGCCCGTCCGATGGGAGCGGCGTCAGGTGACCTGCTAGGCTCGCTGTCACGGTGAGACCGGCGAGCGTCCTCTCGGCGCGTCGAGCCACTGGTACCAGCCGTGGCTGGTACCGACGGCCGCGGGGACCCCTTCCTCGCCTCAACCCATTATGGGAGAGGCAGACCTGACGCTCCCCCCATCGCTCGCTGGCAGGACCAGCGTGCGTGGAGGGCTGCTGCTGATCGTCAACCCGCGGTGACGGTTGAGCAGCAGGCCTAGCCTTACCGCTCGCCTGGGGGGGGCGATTGGCTCGGCTGAGAACGTTACGACCGATCTCTAGCGTCAGGCGAGCTGCCGCTGGTCACCGCCTCCGCCCGGTCCCATCGTGAGCGGCGGACGGGTGACCTGCTAGGCTCTGTATCGCGTCGAGACCGGCCAGCGTCCCTCTCGGCGCGTCGAGTCGCTGGTACCAGCCGTGGCTGGTACCGGCCGGCCGCGGGGACTCCTTCCTCGCCTCAACCCGTGGCTGATCAGCGACCGTCACGTTAGCCCGAGCAGCCAGTTGATCGCTGCGAGAGCGTCCACTGGCCTGGCGAGAGTCGTGTGCACGACTCTCGCCAGTCTTCTGCTGCCGCGCCGCTGTCTTGACGGCGAGCGAGCTCGGGCGTCAAAACTTTGGCTGGACGGTCTTCTTGGAAGAGCGTCCACTCGGTGCTTCTCGCGAACGAGAAGCGGCCGAGACGGAACCTGGTTTAGCGGCAGACCCGCTAGCACCAGGTGAGGGACGCACCAGCCGAGGCTGGTGCCCTCTGGTCCCCGTCGACTTCTTCTTTGCAGAAGAAGCGACGGGCCCCGTTCCCGAAGGAACAGGAGGACCAGCAGAAGAGCTCCCCAGCTCGCCTGAGCGAGCCGGGCCCTTAGAAGATCCCGAAGGAGTCTTCTTAGGGGGGAAGGAGGCAACCTTCTTCTTCTTCGGCTGTTTGGCCTTAGAAGTCGAAGGGGAAGGAGAGGCAGCGGCCGACGAACGAAGAACGACGCCGAAGACGGCCGACGACACCTTCTTCCTTCCTCTTCTTCTTCTTCGCCAGGCTCCGACAGGACAGACGTCAGGTCTTCCATCCGGAGGAGGGAGCCGGGGCAGTTGCCGAAGCAACAGGGCCGACTGCACCTGTCCGGAAAGACCTGAGACTGTGACAGCATCACCAACAGCAGGAACAACAGGAACAGGTCCAGGAACAGCAGGAACATCTGAAAGTGAATGAGCAGCAGGCACCTGATCTGAAAGGGAATGAGCGGCTGGGACAGCAACAGGTACGGCAGGCACGGCAGGTACCACAGGAGAGACAGGCGTCCTGTCGGCAGCTACCGTCATCCTCGGCACTGGCGGCAGGTCCAGGGGGGTACTCTTGGGCAGCGGCAGTCCGGGGTCGGCAATACAAGACCCAGGTGGCGGTGGCACCGTCCTGATTGGCACGGCAGGAATTGGTTCTGGATTGCAGCCGTGGGTGTTACCGACATGACATGTGGTGTACACCAGGTGCGGTGACCTCTCCTATGCTGGTCGTCGAGATTGTGGTGTTGTAGTGGTTACCGTATCATGAGTGACCACTGCCGACCCCGCCAACCGCGCTGAATCAAACCCCTGCAGTCCCAGCGACTCCCACACCTGTCCCAGGTCGTCCCCGCTGATGGCAAACCTGCGGAAGCAACAGTCGGGTTAGTTAGAGGGGCTTCCTCGCGCCTGGGGGGAGAGAAACCCACCCAGAGCGGACGGAAGACCCCGAGTACAACTGGACGTCCGTTACCAAAGGAGTCACTGGACTTTCCGATGACTTCTTGTGTCCTCGTACAGCACCCACTGCGTCCTCTGACGAATGCATACACGTTACACAGGGCTCGTTGCGGGAGCACTCTCGCCCCCGACAACGAGTACAAACCTCGTGAGGATCTACATCTACATCCAAGGTCCGTCTCCCACGGATGTAGCAACCTGCGGTAACATAGATAGATTAGTAAGAGGGGTTCCCTCACGCACGGGGGGAAGACATGCCCCACCCGAACGCAAGGAAGACCCCAAATACAAATACAATGAAGAAGCTGAGCGGGGGCAGGAAGGAAGACGAAGAATCGGCTACCAAGGGAGTCGCGGGAGAGCTTTCCGACGACTTCCTGGCAGACCTTCGCTTCCCCCACCCCCGCACAGCAGTGAAAAGTAATATGAAATTGAAACAGAATACTGCCCTTGCGATTCACTTCATAGAACTTGGAGAAAAGATCAATTCCCGGGTAAGAACGGAAACTTGATCCAATAATATGATGCTATCATAAAATATATATGAAAATGAAACAGAATACTGCACTTGCGATTTCATTTCACATAAAAAATCGTAAGGATCAATTCCCGGGTAAGAACGAAAATTGATCCAGATTAAATTCATGCAATCAATAAAAGAAAATGAAAAGAATATTGCAATTGCGAATCCACTTTCATTGCATTCTATTATACAAAATTAAAAGTTCGTGCCGAGCGCAATCACACTCTCGGTAACGAACGCACAGGGCAAAATATAATGAAAAAAGTACTTACATTTTTCAATTACACCCTTTCGCCCAAATACATGACTCGGCGCGAGCGCCCCCGCCCTCGGCACCGAGACATAATTCAAGGGGTTCATAATTAATGTAATGAAAGATGAAAAACAGTGTAAAAAAAACTTACAGTTTCAAAAATTTTCAAGTCAAACCCAAACTATTAGTAGAAAACACAATATAAACAAAGCATACGACGATGAAGTGGGCAGAGAGCGATGACGAACACGTCCTTCACACCCGCGGCCGAAAGCAAAAGTGATTTGTTTACCTCCCAGTCGCGCGGCGCGCGACGATCGGACAAGCAGTTAACTACCGTTCTCCCCTTGTTCGAAGCTTACGACCGTTCAGCTGCCAGATGCCGCTAGCTACTTCCTATTGTTAAAGGACGAGGGTTTGTATTCACGTATCGGAACAAATCATCGTTGCCACATTAGTGGAGGCTTCACACTTACGCCGTTTCATTATTATAAACTGTTTCCATGAATTCTAGTTGTCATAGTAATACAATAATGATAAAATTGCTTTAATATTTATGTATATATACTTCCAATACATAGCCTAATTTCACCAATTTCAACATTTTGTGTATAGTCTTATACCCAGTTTGGAGGGTCAACACAAACCAAATGGCAACAGAGAGAGAGAGAGAGAGAGAGAGAGAGAGAGAAAGGAAGGCACGGGAACAGTGAAGGAAAGGGGTGGCGATGGGGGGGGTGGTAGGTGGAGCTTTTTACGCGTGTTCATATCCATTTCTGCATAATGGAGTTTTTGTCTCTTGGTACAAGGACAAGTGTCGTTATTCTTTACGATTAGTGATTCACGATACCCTTATAAATTACGGCACTGGGTGTAATGCACTATAGCAAAATCTCATTCTGTTACGAGTGTTCGTTACAGAAATAGGTATTGCCCAAAAACGTGCTTGCACTGTCTCTGAAACCCATAGTAGACATGCTGCTTAGTTGTCAATCAAGTTTTTATAACCAAGTATTTTTTACAAGCTAGCTATTGAATAAATTTGTATTTTTCTCAGTCAAAACATATGCCCCTGAATGGTAACTTTCCTCTTTTAACGACTTTCTGGTCATTGCAAATTCGGCCCCATAATTTCTTATGGTGCGAAAACAGACATTAGAGGCCCAGGGACCGAAAACGATTGCGTCACACTACGGCGGTAATCCGGCAGTAAAACATCTTCATATATCCAAAAAGTATATAATAAAGATATATATGCGCATTACAATTATAACATGAATAGCTGATAACAATCTGCATGAATAACTGGTAAACTGTTCTGCAACAGTTGAGTATAGCAATTATTTACAATAGGTACGAAAGTCAAGATGTCGTGACGTCATAATACAGAACTTAAAAAGAACGTTCTAATTCAGAAAAATAATTACTTAAATTTGAGTCAGAGTCGAGTTACTTTTTCAATAACGAATATTTTCAAATTAATCATCATAAATATGTAAAATATTGATGTTTTACTATTTATTTAAAAATTAGCTAAGAGCACGCTTCTCGTCATCTTCTACCAAAACAGCTGTTTACTCCTAACTTGTTTGTTGGTGAGAAACCGTGTTTCGATTGTTGTGATGAAAAGTGCCTCAGCGTCTGTGGGTACAAGTGGTGTGCGGATTTATCACAGGAAATGGAAAGTTTGTTGACACAAGCAACTCCGTAAACATCGAGATGGCATCAATCTTCGAAACATTTTTAGTTGTAAGTAAAAATTTCTAAAGCGTTTTGGTGAGATTTCCACTGCCGTAGCCACCCTTTTCAGTACCCTCTGTTTAAATCTTAAAATTTGGCCTTAATTTCTAACTTTGGAGAAAATACTTACTTCGAAAGGAGAGTAGAGGTCTTTAGCTCCGTTTATCACCAACAAGAAGTTGCGACTGATGCCCATCTCCGGTGTCAGGACGCGTTATAATGTACTTTTTCGGAGGGTGGCAAGCGTTGATTGTAGGTGGCCTCTTTGGCCTGCCGTGGTGATTTACCCTAATGTACTTTTTCTGAGGGTGGCAAGCGTTGATTGTAGGTGGCCTGTTTGGCCTGCCGTGGTGTTTTACCCTACTTACTTTGGCGGAGTGATTAAAGACCGGGCAAAATGGTATTACGCGGCCCGGGCAACTAAACTGTAATCAACCCGGGGGTTGTACGCGTTGATCGTACATGGTCCACCCCTGTACCATGCGGTTTTTAATCCTACTTACCATGGCGGATGGATTTGGGTGACGCGCGTCCCAGGATACTGGCCCGGGAATCTGTAAACTACCAGAGGTCTTTAGCTGCGTCTCTCACCAACAACAACTCGCGACTGATGACCATCTACGGTGTCAGGACGTGTTAAAGTACTTTTTCGGAGGGTGGCCACCACAAACGCGGTAGTCAGTAGGTTGGCCAGTACAGTCGTTTGTTACCCTATCTCATTTTGTTGACGTAACTTCAATCTTTTGAATGGTATGCTTTGGTATTAAATTGCATTGTTGTTTCACCAATTAAATGAATAAAGTGACTGTTTGACGGATCAATGTCCGTACGGCGGTGCTTTACCCTAGCTACTAGGTAGTACCTAGGCCTACTACCTACTAGGTATAGGCTAGGTAGGTAGTAGTAGTTGGTATACCTACTAAGGCCTAGTCCATGTGATAATAGGTATTCGCCTACCTTTAGGGAACTGAAGCTCTGTTGCATCTTCTTCAATTGTTTCACTTGCTGTCGGTACCTCAGCCATGACTAACTTGTGCTTTAATTCCGAGTGATGCAGCTGATGCTTGTAATGAAGACACAAGCTTAAGGCGGACGAATCGCTGTACCGCCTTTTCAATAGTGGAAAGCTAGAAACGGCGTCGACAGTAGTAGCAGTAGTAGTCGGGATGTATAATTTGAAACGGCTCCCTTGCTTGTTTTATTCCTCCTGTGTGATTCTTATCTCTGTAATACTACAGTTCTTTTAGAAATTCTCTCCTATTTTCCACCCCCCTCTCTCAGTTGATCTAGAAATAAGAGTATATTAGCTATTAATTCCTCTTTATTTTCCTGATATGGCTGCTGCACAAAACTATAAATATTTCTAATCTCATTGTATGCTGGAAAGTAAAGTAAGAAATTTTCTAAATTTGCATTTTTTTCCTCACAGCACAAACATGTTGTATCTTCTCCTTTTATCCTAATTCTATCATTTAATCCTAGTGTACCTAGTCTGGCTCTATTGATCAGCATTGCTTTTTCGGTGTTGTTATACCAGATTTCTTCTCATATGTTTTCTTTATATATTTTCTGTAGATTCTTAATGTTGTCTTGTCATTCATTTCTTTCTGCCATGTTTTTCTGTCCCAGTTGTTTATTATTTCTTTTAACTGTTTACCTTTAACTGCTTCAATTTTACCTAAGTTTATGTTTAGTTCTCTCATATATTCTTTTACTTGCATTATCCAGGGGTTTTTCTTGTTTTCTTACTAATCCATGGTTATCTCATATAGGAGCCTATTTCCACCACTCTCAAGTGTATGATTCAGATAGAATTATTCTCCATATCTCTTGAGCGGCAGGAAGAAGCCCCTATATCAGATCTTAACGCACAACTTGGTTGGTTGGATGGTTATGGGTCGAGGCATGCAATGCCTTTTTAATTGTTAAGCTCTTTAATTCTTTTTTCTTTTTTCCACATCTTGTTTAAGATCTCAGTTCTTATTTCATTATGTTTTGTATATATAACAATTTTCCAACAATATAATTTTCATGTTCTTCATAAGGTTGTTAAACTAATACGTTCTTCCCTGTAAACAAAACAATATAAAAGAAAATGGAAAATATACTCTTCTGTGTTTACACAAAAAGGACAACAGGTGTATTATATTTAGGTGCAATGAGTTAGTTCATACTCCAAAAAATAAGTATCGAACCAAAAGTGTTGTCGTAAATTTCTTCATCTTTTATTTCACTTTTCCACTTTTTATATATATATTTACGGTCACTTTATTTTCCATGTCTTCTTTCCATTTCACTAAGTCCCAGATTCTGGCTTTGTCCTTAATTTCAGAAGTTTTGGACATTTTTCCAGTTTTCTTAAATTGATTTTAATTTCATGCATGTACTTATCCATTGTTTTCCACGTTTTTCTTTCCTTTTCTTGCATACCTATAATTATTTTCTTCAGTAATTCTTTCCGTCCATTTATAGTATTATTTACATAACTTAGTTTTCCACTTTTCATGGAGGATGCTCCCATCGCCCCCCTTAATGTGGCTACTACTGTACAACTTCTACAAGCTCCTAATATTGTTCTATAAACCCCATTCTCCATTCTTTGCAATGTTTTTACTTCTGAATCTGTTGAATTAACTACCTTGGTCCCATATAAGACTGATGGTAGAACTATATTTTTCCAGTATGTTTTACCTATAAGTACTTTGTTACAGCTTTTCTCTATCACTGAATAGGTTAGGTTGGCTAATTTCTGTGCTTTGTCCATCTTTCCTTTTTCTGTAGCTTAATGAGCTCTTCTTCACGTAATTGTATACATTTATAAGTACCTAATCTTGTTATGGTTTATATAGTTTGCTACTTATAACTATACTAAAGTAATTGGACTTTTCCTTCTGCTTTTTACCTTAGCAGGGAAGCCAATGCTTAAGTTTGCGCAAGATATCTTATAACGGGACTTTTCCCCCGAGCTACAACAATGGGTAAAAGAAAGCCGAACGCAACTCTAGGTGACTTGACCGTTCTTTCTTTGCCCAGATAGGACCACCCTCCCAAGCACAAAGGAAAGGACTCTTGTGGGAGGCCTATCATTTTAATGTTTACTGATTCATTCACTTGTTATATTTTATGTAGTACAGCCCTCTACATTGATGATTCCCTCTCTGGCGGGCCCTTGTACGTTTTCTAAATAAGTTGCTTCTTCTATTTTATAATTGTATAATTGTCTTTTAGTGTTTTCTCATCAGTATTGTAGCTCTTGCAGAATAGAAGAATCTTTAGCTCTATTTTAAAT
Source organism: Macrobrachium nipponense (assembly GCF_015104395.2). NCBI lineage: Eukaryota > Metazoa > Arthropoda > Malacostraca > Decapoda > Palaemonidae > Macrobrachium > Macrobrachium nipponense. Next base: position 62,085,682 of record NC_061110.1, on the reverse strand, counting down.
TTGCTTTCTTCCTGTCTAAAATCTTCACTATTGGCGGTATTTTGTAGTCTTGGTGCGTAATGTTCAAATGCTCTCTCGCCTAAATTACAATTTGTTCTAGGTTCAAATAGCAATATAGGCTTCACATGCATGTGCGATCACAATATTCATTTCAGGTCTAAAGAAACTTGAGCAGTTTCTTAGATGTTTTGGTTCCCATATTTTAGTGCTTTAAAGACTGTAAGAAATATTTTGTATTCTATTCTTGCTATTACTGGGAGTCAATGTAGCTTAATTAATGGCGGGGTTATTGTGTCACGGTAAAAAGTAATCCTTTTATTAATCTAGCGGCTCTTTTTTTTTTTTTTGTACTCCTTGCAATTTTCTTAGTAGGTAGTTAGGAAGGCTGTAGTATATAACGTTGCAGTAGTCAAGTCTCGAAAGTATTTGGTCACAAATTGCTGTTTTCAGAGTATCTTCGTTTAAATATTTTCTGATAAATGCAATATTTCTAATATGATAATTAAAGGTTTTTACAATATGTAATACTATGTAATTTTTCAATTATATTTTATTATCAATAGATACTAGCGAAATATATCCATTCGACCACTTCCCATTGAGGCTCGATAGCGGGTAGCGAGCTGTTTTTACTTTGATAGAAATATTGGAACTTCCAGGCAATCAAGGTGAGAACACAAGTGGATTTTATATGTACCTACAGTAATTTCAGTAAAATCTATTTTTTTTATAGTTTCATTAGCAGTGAAAGTTATTATCTCTCTCTCTCTCTCTCTCTCTCTCTCTCTCTCTCTCGTTCTCTCCCCCCCCCCCCCCTCTTCTCTCTCTCTTCTCTCTCTCTCTCTATAATATATCTATATATATAATATATATATTAAATATATATATAGATATATATATATACAGTAGTACCTCGAGATACGAAAGGCTCAACTTACGAAAAATCCAAGTTACGAAAGCCAATGCGAAAAATTTTACTGCTCTACATACGAAAAGTTTTCAAGATACGAAAGGTTGTTGCTGTAAAGTCCCGAGATTCGCCTGACCACCGAGAACAATTTTAAAACTCCCGCGCCGCCAACTGAGTAAACTCGCCACCATCCTCCCGCTCTCCCATTGGTTCCTGATGCTAGTCACCCCATAAGGTCCTGCTCTCCTATTGGTCAGCATCTACCCCTTGTGCTTTAAGTATTCTATTGGTAAAAGGTTGCTGTAAATTGAAAAACTTATTCATGCAATACATTTAATAAAGAAAACATTAGGTAAAGATAGAATAAAGAATAGAAATGAATGGTTATTATACTGTTTCTGGTAGTCAGTCAGTAGTTGAAGAGAGATAATGAAAATTTATGGCTTACGGTGTAAAAGTGAT
>NC_061110.1:61971810-62081810 GCF_015104395.2 Macrobrachium nipponense | reverse complement strand
ATAGTTTTTCTCTTATGCAATTTTCGTTAAAAGCAATTGCTTTAGTGGCATCAATAAGTTTCTTGCAGGTATCTTCATACCGACGAAGTTTTTTCCGATTCTCGTTCGTCAATTTCTGGTGAAAAATACGCAGACTTCCTTCTTCCATTTATTGAATTTTGTCGCGACAGCTGTTTCGCCTTATGGCATTATCAAGCAACTACTAACTTACAATTTGGCCTTTCGGCCTATTTATTTCATCGTGTGGGAAGTATGACCTTGAGGTATGGGTACTGGTTAGTCTAGGGATTAACAGCTTAAGGGCATTGTTTTGGATACAAAGAACATAAGGACATATGTACTGTGACAATAACAGTGAAAGTATAAACATTGGTTAAATAAATATTCAAAATACAATGCCATGTGCTAGTGTTTCCTTAAATGTATGTTTAAGATTTAATGTTACATGTTGATTTTAGATAAATTACAAAATTACATACAGGAATAAAAATGAATATAGAAATCTAAATACAGGAATAAAAAAAAATTATTTTATAGTATGCATAAAGGTACAAGTCAGATAATTTCTGTTTATACATAAATGTGTGTAACTTAAATTTGAGTGAGTGAGTGAGCATGTGTGTGTGTGTGTATGTGTGTGTCCAAATGGTCTACGTTTGTTAACGGCTGCAGATTCGTGTTGGGCGGGGTCTCAACGACCTGAGCAAGGATGTTACTTGGCTCTTGCTGGGTCCTCTCGTGTCTTCTAAGGGGCGCGATATTCTCAGTGGGTAGGGGCGTGTTGTCTGGTCCCTGTTGACTTGCGTATTCCTACTCCTGCTGGAGGGGAGTATATGGTCCGACTCTTGTTGGACGTTTAAGGTCGGCTTCTGAATAACGATGCTCACCACAGCGGTTATTAAGAGACGACCATAGTTGTCTTCTCTGTGCACGACCTGGGTGCCTTCTATGAGCTCTTGTAGAGATGGCTTCCCGTCGTGAACATCTATGTAGTGTTGATGGATGGCCCCTTGATTTCTGTGAGCCAGCAGACGTCTCCGAAGGGTCGTTGTAGTGTGCCTGATTGTATATATTATATTTATATACTATATATACTATATATATATATATATATATATATATATATATATATATATAATAATATAGATATATGTATATATATATATATATATATATATATATATATATATATATAATATATATATATATATATATAGAGAGAGAGAGAGAGAGAGAGAGAGAGAGAGAGAGAGAGAGAGAGATAATAACTTTTACTGCTAATGAAACTAAAACTAAAACAAAAAATAGATTTTACTGAAATTACTGTAGGTACATATAAAACCCACTTGTGTTCTCACCTTGATTGCCTGGAAGTTTATTTCTTGTATTTCCAATATTTCTATCAAAGTATCTGGGTCTGGACACCAGGAATACGACACCTGACCCTTCATCACAAATACTAAACGACTGAATACTCTAAAGGTAACAGTGATCCGTTATAGAAAAGAACAGTCAAGAAAACAATCAGTCTAAGTTCATTAAAGTAGTGGTGAGGTAATCTTAATTAAAGGGCATCACTCCTTCAATAATTTCAGCTTTAAGTATTTCCCTGGTTCTGATTCATTTGAGGAAAACAGTACAATTACCGCTATATATTTCTACCTAACCAAAATAAAATATGATGTTATATATTATTATACTGGTAGTAAATGAAACTCTCACAAAAATTTTAAATACAAAAATTTATTTCTAAATTCAAAATTTATAAGTGAAATTCACAATCTTAGGTAAATTTTTATTACTTGAAAACAAAAGTTTAATTAATTCTTGAATTAACTATTAAACAAAATTAAATCAAAGTTTATCATGAGAATTAATTAAATTAAATTATAAAGCAATAATAAAATTTGAAAAGAAATTTGATTAAATACAAATTAACTCACAAGTGTTAGATTCAAACAGTCAGACAATCAAAAATTATTCAAACTAATTAAACAAAATAAAGAGAATGCAAAAACACAATATATAATATGAAAAGCAGTAAAAGCATTCACAGTACAAACATTAAGCATATCAAATGGACATGTCAAAGGAACAAAGCAAAAGAAAAATGCATAAAAAATAATAATTTTATCCAAACACTAAAAATAATACCTCGAAGTGCACTTCAAAACATTTTTAAAATACCTGCAACCAGTTGCAACTTCTTACTAATAAAAAGAGGCGTATTACAATCTTTAACATCTTCAACACTTGCCCCTTCACAAAAATAATAATAATAACACTATGCTCAGAGTCTGCAAATAACACATCTATTACTTAGAAAATTAGCCAGCAATATTGAGTGACCAATACATATATAAACACGGGAGCGAGAAAGAGAGAGAGAGAGAGAGATTTGAGAGAGATGCTACACTCCCTAACACACGTAGCTAGGTCTCGTAATCGAATGCCTCGTCCTATGGGTGTGAAAAAGGGTGTACCATGGGCAAATTGGGGCCCCTTGGGAGGGCAAACAAGGTCGAGACGAAAACATATTACGTCATCGCTCTGTGTTATGAAATTTTCTAATTCACAATTAACTACTTATGAGTCGATAAGTCCTCTTTTGGCAAATTGAAAAAGATGAGAGTTAATTTATTAGAGACATTAAATGGTTTCCCTAGGAATAGAATCTTTAATTATTGCAAGTAAACATGGAATGACATTGTTGTAGGTTAGATTCTCGAAGGACCTGATGCCGTATCTGAGAGGTCCCTACGCATTCGTTTGCGTGGATGAATAGATCCCCTTGTGCTCGTCACAGGGCCGCTTAGGATGATAAAAAATTAGCTTAACACATCTGTTTTCAAGTGGATGGGTAACAGCAATTTCTGCTCGGACAAAGCAATCTCTATTTTTGTGCCTTACACTTCTTTTTCCTCTCTCTGCCTTATTTATGTTTAAAAAGTGATGTTTCTCTCTACTTAAACATGTTATCTTTAAATATGGGAATCTGAACACAAAAATACATATTTTACAACATGATACACAGTTTCTGAGGGGAATTAATTATATTACCAGAATCATAATTGCATTACAAAACTTACATTATATATATATATATATATATATATATATATATATATTATATATATATATATATTATATATATATATATTGTTCAAGATTTTAAGCTAGAACCAAGGAAAGTTAAGATTTCTTATAACAAGATTCATTCATCCTTGTCCATATGCAAGTTGCCCCTTTGAACTGAAAGCCTCCATTCTTTAGAAAAGCTATCTTTGCTCCCATTGGCTGTCCTGAATTTACCCCCCACAGGGAAAATCCGGATTGGGGGTGGTGCTTACCAGGCGAGTTTTCAAAAGGGCAGGGACACAGCTGCTCGCCCTCAGAACTAGGAGATCTCAGAAGCTCCTGTTACCTCACCCTGCAGACACCACTTCACCCCTTTCTGCTTCCCCAGCCTCCTCTGGGGAAATCCCAAGTATTTTTATACTTTCATAGTGCACAGAAATATCAACAGATAAGAAGACTACCCAGCCCAGGATTTCTAGGTACTGTGAGAGTAAATTCCAGTTCAGCCAGGAAATTGTTTTGCCTTTTGTCTGTATTTCATTTCCATTCTTCCAAGGCTACTTTCTCACTCCTTTGTTTAGCTTCTCACTCCCCAACCCTGGTTCAATGCTCTGATTATGCCCCTTGTGATACTAGTAAACATCCCCTAGTTAATTCAAGCAACATAATAGTTCCTTCTGTGAACTCCCAGTCATTTCCATTCCCTCCGAGTGGTTTGTAAATTATTTTGATTGAAAGCAAGTAGTGTGTAATGCTCGCCCACGTGTTCCCTCGCCTCAGTACTTATGCTAGGATACAATCTCTTTGAAGACAAACACCGTGCCTGATTGTGGGAGAATTTGGGAACCCTTTGAAATAAGCCTTGCATTTCAATAACCCATTTGCGCCAAATTCTGAACTCCGTGTCTGGTTGCCACACATGTTTCCGGAGGATCGGCATTCAACCACCTTATTAGTTCCTGGACCTATGTGAATTAATGTAAATATAGTGCATTTAAAGCTAAAGGCCAGCTTTTATGTAAATTCCTCCTTCCTCGGTAATATCGGACTACTGCCATAGTTTTTTCCTCTTTTCTTTGTTGTGATCTCTTGTTCCTCCATTCAAGGCCAATTGTTTTAGTGTTAGATTACATTTTTCAGAAGTGAACGAGCAGTTCAGAATAACACACACACACACACACACACACACACATATATATATATATATATATATATATATATATATATATATATATATAACACCACCTTTTCTGTAACTTTTCTCATTCATCTACCTGAAGAGGGAGATAGCAGTCTGAAATGATACTATTTTTCTCTCTATATTTTGGTGTCTTTATGGGCTCCTTTCATTAGATGGAATTCTGTTGTAACAGAAACATTTTTACCAGACAGACAGACAGACAACACACACACACATATATATATATTATATATATATATATATATATATATATATATATATTGCTACGTTTATCGATCTCTTTCGTCTACCCAGCATTCAAGTAATTATTTTGATTTGTAAAAAGGCAGCCATATTCCTCCAAATATCAGCTGATTTGGGCGGGAAACCAAAGCTAGCCTGCCAGATGTAGGAATTTCCTAAGTTGGGGGAAAATAGACTTTTGTCAGCTTTAGGGACGTATCTCAAAGGGAAGGATGTAGGCAGACTGGTACTTCTTAGGCCTATATCTTAAGCTCTTTTTCCTGTGAACCCTCTGCTGGCTGTATGTTCTGTTTCCAGGATTGCCCTGCTCGTGGGGGGTTAAGGGGGCCGGCCGGCTAATGCCCTTTTTTGAGGACAGGACTTTGATATTCATACCACTTAATAAGGTGACTTTGGACATCTCCAAACCGCATATGATTTTTGCCTCTGACCTTCGGTTTTGTGACGCCAGGGCGATTTATCCTGAAAATAAAAATTTTTCAAATTCTATCTCCTCCCTTGATATTTAATATTAAGTCCTGGGATTACTACCATATATAGACCTGATGTAGACCTCCAATCGAATGGGAGTTTTTTTTTTTAAAAGTCATTTTTTTGCTAGATATGAATTTTTCAATATGGTAAAAAAATAAACCCTATAAATCAGGAGAAAAAAATTTATAAAAAAAAGACGAAACAAAAATTGAGGGAAAAAAAAAGGGCTCTTTTATGTTGATTGTTCTATAATGTCTTTCTGAGTTATATACCAAATTACAATGTTATAGCTTTAAAACTAAGTGAGAAGATAGATTTTGAAGGTCAATAAGTATAGTTTTGAGATACGGGCGTTCAAAGTTTTCCTTCGTATTTCTATAAAGACAATGTTAATAAATAATGATTATTATGAATGTATCTTTTCTTTTTTTGTGTATTAATAAAACCAAAACTATTTTATTTATCATAATTTAATCATAAATGATGATCCCTTTGCTCATATATTGCAGCCTGGGGCACTGCTTGAGGCAAGATGGGGCACTCCTTCCTACGCAATTCTCTCTCCCCCCTTCACTAACTCGGCTTATTACAGCGAATTTTCTTCTTCTGTATGTTAGCGAGATGTTTTCCTTGTATTTTCCTCTTTGGCATGATGAAATTCTTGCCCGAAACAAAGATAAACAAACGTAAATGCAAGAGAATGTCAAGAGGTGAAACTCGAAGGCATACTCTTTTTTTACAAAGACAATTTAATAAATCATGATTATTATGAATTTCATATTCCACTTTGGGTTTTAAAACACCAAAAATTTGTTATTTATCATAAATGAAGATCTCTTTGCTCAAAGATGTAGCCTTGGGCACAGTGTGACGTGTGCTGTCAAGCAAGACGGGGGCGTTACTAAGCAACCCTCCCCTCTCTCTTCACTAACTACGCATATATTATGATATTCTGTAATAATACTTGAGCGATTTTCTTCGTCTGTATGTTAGCGAGATGTTTTCCTTGTCTTTTCCTCATTGGCATGATGAAATTCTTGCCGAAACATACATAAACATACGTAAAAGCAGGCGTATGTCAGAGGTGAAATGGAACGTGTAGACTACTCGAAGTCTGTGATCGCACTAGATCAGGACTGGACTTGGTAGCTGAGCCTGAAGTCTCCTTCTCGACTCGGGGAATGTCTACAGATGCCATTTCTCCCAATTTCTTTGACAATAATTATCAAAATTTACGATAATAGAGGAAATATTGCATTTTCTTGTATGGATCAATGTTTTAGGCTTATTGAGTTACGTTAACTAATTACCCTGTAACTACGAAAGTAAGAGGAATTTTGACGAAATATTTCGTATACGTATTCTCAATTGCCATATGAAGCTCCATGAATTTTTTCATGACTTTGCATTTTTCGCCCTATACCTCCATATATAGGGGTTCCGGCCGGCCCCCTTAACCCTCTTACGCCGGAGCCCTAAAAATCAAAAACCTCTCCCGTATGCCGGGCCTGGTTTGGATGTGAGCGCGGCAAGTGGAAAAAATAATATTTTTCAAAAAATTACAGCGCGCGTACTTTTGAAGATTAAGAGTTCATTTTTGGCTCCTTTTTTTTGTCATTGCCTGAAGTTTAGAATGCAACCATCAGAAATGAAAAATAATATCATTATCATATGTAAATAATGCGATATATGCTAGCGAAAAAAAAAAAATTCATACATAATTGTATTCAAATCACGCTGTGCAGAAAACGGTCAAAGCTAACCAGTTACTTTTTTTTGCGTTGTATTGTACACTAAATTGCGATCATTTTGATATATAATACATTTTTAAAACAATAAAAGCAACACCGGAAAAATATTATCACAAAATGATGTACGAATTCGTAACGAGCGGACGTAAAAAATGTTATTTTCAAAAATTCACCGTAATTCTAAATAATGTTCTAGAGACTTCCAATTTGTTTCAAAATTAAGACAAATGATTGAATATTACGATACTGTAAGAGTTTTAGATTAGAATTGCAGATTTCGACCATTTCGGACGAGTTAAATTTGACCGAATGTCGAAATTTTAATATATATATTTTTTTTATATGGACATATTTCGAAGATGGAAAAAGCTACAACCTTCAATTATTTTTTATTGTATTCTTCATGAATTTGCGCACATTTTGATATATGAAACTCTATAAAAAGGCTAATATGAAAAGGAGCAAATATTAGGATAATGCCATGTACGTATTTCGGAGACTTGCGGCCGCGAATCGGCGCGCGGAGTGAAGGTAAATATATTTTTCAAAAATTCACCATAAATCACAATATTGTTTTAGAGACTTCAAATTGGTTTCAAAATGAAGAAAAATGACAGAATATTACTAGGCCGTAAGAGTTTTAGCTTACAATTGCGTTTTTCAACTATTTCGGTAGAGTCAAATTTGACCGAACGTGGTTTTTTTTCTATTTATCGTGATTTATATGCAAATATTTCGAAAAAAGAGAAAAAGCTACAACCTTCAATCATTTTAGTTGTATTCTACATGAAATTACGCACATTTTCATATGTAAAACTTTATGTAACAGCTAATTTTAAATGGTGCAAACATTTCGACAATCGCACAAAAAAATTCTGATTTTTTCGGAAGTTACCGCGCGAACGTAATGTTTTTTTTTTTCATAAATTCACCATAAATCGAAATATGTGCTAGAGACTTCCAAGTCGTTTGCAAAATGAAGGTAAATGATTGAATATTACTAGAATATAAGAGTTTAGCTTACAATTGCGTTTTTCGACCATTCGGTAGAGTCAAAGTTGACCGAAAGTTGAAATTTTTGCACTTAACGTTATTTATATGAAAATATTTCAAAACTGATAAAAGCTACAACCATGGGTTGTTTTTTGTTGTATTGTGCAGGAAATTGCGCACATTTCCATATATAAAACTTTATGTAACGGCAAATTTAAAAGGGTGTAAACATTAGGACAATCGCACGAAAAAATTTATCGGAAGAGTTATCGCACGAACGTAAGGAAAAAGTTTTTTCATAAATTCACCATAAATCGAAATATTGTGCTAGAGACGTCCAATTTGTTGCAAAATGAAGGCAAATGATTGAATATTACTATAATGTAAGAGTTTTAGCTTACAATTGCGTTTCTCGACCATTTCTGTAGAGTCAAAGTTGACCGAAGGTTGAAATTTTTGCACTTATCGTTATTTATATGAAAAATATTTCAAAACTGATAAAAGCTACAATCATGAGTATTTTTTAGTTGTATTGTGCATGAAATTGCGCACATTTTCATATATAATACTTCATGTAAAGGATAATTTAAAATGGTGCAATAATTATGTCAAAGTGACGAAATAATTTCCGAGATGTGTCACTGATACTTTTTAGTGCGATAAGAAAGAAATTCGCGCTTGCGCGCCTGCGTAGCGATTGTAAACAAAACAACGCCTTGATCCGTGAACTCCCAGCATCCCCCACGGCGCGTGATACAAAAGTTTTCGGCTGGTAGGCCTATAAGTATTTTTCCGCGAATTTTTAAAAAAACTTTTTTGAGCCGACGTATGATACGTCCAATCGGCATACGGGAGACATTTTGACTCGACGTTTAATACGTCCAATCGGCGTAAGAGGGTTAAGCTGACTCCCAACACCCAGGCAAGACACCTGCGATCTTCCTCAGACAGCTCCAGTTCGTGACCTCGGACGGATGTCCGACCACCCGCCTTCCATTTAGGCCTATCCATGGCGTACTGGCGCGCCAAGAGACCCAGACCTGAGACAAAGCGGACGCCACATTTTCTACAAAGGTCCACACTAATCATGACATCCAGGTACGTCTTGTGAAGCAGCATATTGCCAGTTCCTTCCCTCCTAATTTTCATAAATCAAACTTCTACTCCATTGAATATCCCTTTGTTTCTCACTGCCTCATGGCTGCATGTTTCCCTTGTGTGATCGTCCCAGACCAATGAAGTCTTCAGTGCATACCTCAGTGAAACATTAGAGTTCCTTTGCCCCAGTGTTAGAGAACTGAATAATCATAATTTGTGCAAGAAATCTTTTTTCTTTTATCTTGTCTAATCTGGGATTTTTTTCAAGATATCCCCTGAGTCCAACGTGTCCAGTCTGTCCGCCCACAAGTGTTGCATTACCGTAAGATATCGAAACCCAGCTTTCATTACTGAATTTCATTTTGCGCCAGCAATCATTCACTTGAGAGATATTATTAGTCCATGTGGGGACCAGTTGCATTTACTTTTCTCCAGGCCAGTAAGGGCCTCTTGTAAATAAATAACTGTAGAATAATTAGCTGAGTTTCTGGCGACCTTTCCTCTAGAGTAAATGTTCACTTTAAATCCTTTCTTACAGTAAGTTCAAGCAATTCACCTTGTTCTCCCTCAACTTTTCCTGTTAACGTATCGGAGTCCTCTCAAGGCCGGGCTCATACGTAACAAAATATATATATATATATATATATATATTATATATATATATATATATATATATTATATATATATATTGTCTGGTAAAAATGTTCTCTTACAACAGAATTCCAATCTAATGAAAGGAGCCCATAAAGACACCAAAATATAGAGAGAAATACTATATATCAGAGACTGCTATCTCCCTCTTCAGGTAGATGAATAATAAAAGTTACAGAAAAGGTGGTGTTATATATATACATATATATATATATATATATATATATATATATATATATATATATATATATATATAATATAAAACCAGGGCTTGAATGAAGAGCATCTCTAATTGCGACTAGTTTCGGAGATTTACTTTCCTCCGTCATCGGACAATCTATAATGGAATTTTAGTTACACTTAAAATTAGTGAAGTAATATAAGTTACATTCAAACAAAGCAAAATATAACAAAATTACACAGTTACTATAAGTTACATTAGAATTAACAAAGTAAGATAAAATAATATAAAATTACGCAATTACACGGTCTAGTGTGTAATAACCTAAATCCGCAGCAAAATCTTAAAATATAGAGAAATACACACCCCTTTCTTATAGCAGCCCCTTCCACTAAGCGACGAACACCAACATCTCCACTCTTAAAAATGACAGAGGTATTCCAAATGATGTTGTGTCCTGGAACGAATGAATGTGAAACAAGGCCATTATTCATTGCACGGAGCTCGTAGGCCCTACGATGTTCAGAAAGTCTTACATCCAAACCCCGCCCACTTTCTCCGAAGTATTTTTGAGGGCAATTGGCCCAAGGGTTTTGATCAACACCAAGTGTTTTCCTAATATCATTGTTATTGTTATTGCACATTAACCTATTTCTGATTGTATTTTAAAATTTAAAGCAATTTGAATTTTCTTTTGATGACTATTTGCAACATAGCAGGTATTTTTCAATTTCGTATTGTAAGCAATGGATAAATACTTCGTATTTTTTATCATATTAGGATTACCTGCTGCACTCACACCGTAATATATTCTTTTTGCCTTAGAGACAGCTCTCCAACGTAATAATAAATGTTTAAATAAAATAAATATTATTTTGCTTTCCATAAAGGTTTAGAATCCAATAGTTTCAAACAACTTTCCCACAAGGGCAATTAAGCTGTCTGTCACTGCACTCTTTGTAGTGAAACGGTCCCCGAAATTCATTGGTCCTTTATTTCGACCCATTTTCTGTGAATCCCAACTGTTGCTCCAGTGAAGTTCATCGTTATTTTTTACTCTAAAAACACGGAATTATAATTTTATGTATTTACTTTTGGTAAATGGGTTAAAATAAATAAATATATAGTAATGTCGTGGAATGTTTTCAATTTTCTATATATAGTGAAATCGTCTGCATTTTGAGCAGTCTTCCGAAACGATGTCAATGAAAATATGTATATTTCAATACACAAATGCATTTATGCTCTAATATTTTGCATAAGATTATATTAACTTCCAATTGAAAGATAGGACGAATTAGACACGTACGGGTGAAAACTTCTATCCATGTGTTGGTGGTGGCACGAAAATATTGATACGTCGCTCTCAGCAATGGTTGGCAGACGTTTCTAATTGGTAGTGTGGACTTAAGTTGCGGTTCTTATGAACTTAGTTATGATATTACTCATTTACTGAGCAAGTGCCCTACTTTGTACCTCCTGAGTAATGTGAACCAGGTTACGAAGTGCTCTGTCCAACTGCTCTCTTTCATCTTAATTCTTATTAATCCTTGCATGGGTTGGACAGTTCACGGCTGCCAGCCACCGACTATTTATTCTTTCCTTGTCACTTTCGCTGGGAATACAATGCCAAGATGGTAGGCTTCCCTTTCCCCACCTATTCGTGCATCCTAAAACAACGCACGACCGAACCATTGCTTATAAATAAGGCGAAGATTAACCTGAATGATCAACGTCCTTCTGATAAGGTAGAAGAGGGAAAATGGCCTTTTGCCCACCAGTCCAGCAGTGTTATTGTTTGGTAAAGACGCGTTGATGACGTCACGTTGATGACTCCTTATCTTAACCTACAGAAGCTAAGATTTTCTTTACCTTTTCATTTGCAAGCCGGCTTTATACAAGCAAGCTTTTCACTATTTGCGAAGGATGCCTGTGGTGCTAAACTCATTGGGACAATATCAAAATATAGCTCCCACAACTGATGAAAAGTTTTTGCCTCTTTTAAATCTCTTATGGGAAACGGGTCATTTTCATAGTGGTTGTTGTTTTACTTTTCAAACTTGCTGAATTTACTATTACCCAATCAGAATGGGCATACTTTTCTAAACTATGACAGATTCTTTCAATTTTTTCTTTAAAGTAGTTAAAAAAATGATTAGCCAGGTTCTTGTGGCCTCTGGTAGAACATTTTCCTTCTTGAGTCTTAATATTCCGGCTTAACTATCATGGATTTTTTAAAGGATTTTTCTCTTCACTAAATATTCTATTATAATACATTGTCTTGTTTTTCGTAATTAAATCGTTGTAATGATGTCTGGCTGCTTTATACAGAGACCAATTATCATTATTTTTTTCGATCTTTTCCATAGATCTTCCATTTTTCTGTTCTTTTTTTTTAACTTCACATAATTCACTGTTGAACCATGCATTTATGCATTTGGCCTTTTCTTTAAGTATTATTTGCCTTGTCACTTCAGGACATTTAGCGCTGTCGTTTGATGCTATTATTCTTTTGCTGTAGGGAGTCTATAAGACAACGTGCGCTTGCCTGGTCACCTATCAAGTTATTTCTCAAATGACACTTGCACTTCTGGCTAATTTCTCTGATTTTCCTTATTATCCTTTCAACAATAAATTGATCAGTTTAAAAGTTGGTTTTGTTTCTGAAGTACTAGTTTCTTTTATTGCATAGCCTTTCTGTATATTTATTCTAGTTTATGTATGGGAGATATCAGCATTCAGGCTCAACTATACTCTGTTTTTTTCCATCTGTCCACCAGCGTGAGGTGTTCGCGTATGGTAACACTGCGTCCCGGGCTTTAGATAGTTACTTACATTTAGCTTACATTCAACAATAATAATAACCTTATTTCGAATATTAATGGTGTAATTCGTATACTGTAAATTATTAAAATACTTTTCAGTTGCAAATGTAGTACACCCAGATATCCTTTTATTTACCTAAAACTTACACATAGCGTAACTATTTAAAGCCCGGGGCGCAGTGTTACCATGCGAAAATACCACAGGCGGATGGACAGATGGAAAAAAACAGAGTATAGTATATCACTCACTCTCTTTGTTTTTTTGTATCACAAAGTCGATGGTATGGTTCAGTAATGATGTCGGTTTCTTCACAACATTTACAAGATCGTGGCTTTCAAGTAACTATAAATTCTTTGACATGATTGCCATCATTATTATCTAAATGCAGCGAAGTCACCACAAATCAGTGTATTTTTGTAATCAGCTAGCAAGTTTAGGAAGACACTGAATTCGTCTGGGAATGATCATGTGCTTGGTGGTTGTTGGTATATTCAAATGTATTGAACACATTTTGGTTCATTATGGATGATTTGAATACTTTTTTTAAACAAAGATTCCCACTCCACCACTTTTTTTGTTTTCTCTCGTTACTACATGGTAAAAGTAGTGTCCCTGGCGGCATAGTGCTTATACTTGTCATCTTTGGCTTTCATTTCCTTTACAAATTTCTGGTCGCTGTCTTCAGAAACGACAGTACTTACCCATGGACTTTTCTTTATAATGTTACTGACGATGTCACCTTCGCCCTTTGGAACACATATTTCTTAAATTTACTCTTTTCATTAATTGTTATGTTACTGGTTCCCTGAATCTCTGCTTTTGCCTTTTCTAAGTTTTTCCTCTCTGGAAATCTCACAAATAAGTATCCGTCTCTTGTCGTCTTAGCTGTTCAACTGGGGCCCTTATTTTACTCATAATTTGCTTCTTTTCATCTGCTGCTGTGCTCTCCTGGTCTGTAGATTTGATTAAAAGCACTTTTTGTGTCTTTAGTGATTCTGCATAAGTTTTGTCCATATTTGTCATGATCTTTACATCTGTATCAACAATGTCGACTTTGCTTTCAATTTCATCTATGTTGGTCATGACGTCGCTAGCCCCCCGAGCCGAATCCTGAATCAGCTCTGCTAATACCTCAGTGTTTGCTTTTATTCTTTCAAGTTCATCTTCAATGAGTTGCATTTGTGTTCTTTCTTCAGGCCCCTTGCAATTGTTACAGATGTACATTATGTTGTCACTCGAAAGTATGCCTATGTATTTACTCTCAATTCCCGAATATCTACAATTGAACCACATAGGTACCAGGATTAATATTAATCCTGATAGGTACCACACATCTCACAGCAAGTTGCTTCTTCATCAACTTCATCGGAGCAGAAAAAAACACTGAAACACTGGTACCTACTACCCGAAATATCTGAATTAAACTAATCAATCTTAGTTAGTTGTATATCTACCAACTAAATGATCACTTTTTTTTCTTATTAGCATTATTAAAGACTGTTCACACACAATAACATGATTTCCTCCACGTCTGATTGACCTTGCAATACATTTGTCACCTGTTCACTTGGGTGGCACTTGACCTGATTCCCATTTATGCCCTATTTCTTAATAATCAAACCTGGTGTATTGTTTGTGAATGATGCATCCAGCCTCCTAATACATTGCCCCAATTTACAGATGTCGAGGGTTGTACTTATATTATTGTTATTATTATTGGATTTTTTTTACGAAAGAGGCGGTGAGTCTATTCACTATAAGGTAACCACTCAAACGTTTTAGGGTTAGCATTCATTCTAGAGAGTTGACTTCAGTATATTTGTTACTCGTGGAAGTAGATTCTTCAAACCCATTCAAATGCAGACTTTTAGCATTTTATTTCAAATGCATCACAGATCTCGTTCTGCTATGTAAATTGAATATGTTTATTGAGTGATCTACACAAATTAGAAGATTACTGTGGAGAAGTAATCTAGCAAATTTGTAGGCCGGAAGGCACCGTCAGTCTCAACGACTTCGTGAGATGTCACGAAAAGGACAATGTCACCCCGACGTGTCACTGTGCCATTTTTCCGGTAAAGATTATCACAGGATCGACTGAATTGTATTCAAGGTAAACAAGAAACAACGACGCATTGGAATCTCAAGTTATAAAAGAAGCCTATCTTTCCACCCTATTAATTTAGTACGTGACATAATCAAAATCAAAATTTAGAATAGCTAAAGTAAGGAATGTATATATGAACTCCACAAAAAGGGTGTAGAGTCGCTAAAACTGTAGACTCAAGGACAGATTTCTATAGAAAAATAAAATGTGATCTTGATGAATGCTTATATGCTGGACACAATTACAGGCACCATTCTACACCAAAGTAAAAAATCTGGTAATAACGTATCGCAGATACTGAGAAAATTCTTCGAAAAATTCTGTAATTAAGAAGAAATAAACAAGAAAACTCGAGGATTACGGATTACTCTTCACTCCAGGTTATCATGGAAATGAATGACCTAAATTCTACGATAAACCTGGAACCTTTAACATCCTAAAATGGTGCTTCCCAGCCCCTGGATCCGTCACGAGAGAACCGACTGTCATTTACCTTTATGCAATTTTTCATGTCTAAATCTGGGCTTATCTTTACAGAATAAGCATTACTACTTGCAATTATAAAATGTTCGGCCGCAAATCATAAAGCGAAAGAATGATAGGTAATGCAATTAAAGGTATATCATACTGGAATCTAAACTTTGTTCCCACCAGTTCAATATAGTGGACAATGAGTGACGATTAATCAAAATGCACAAGTCTGTGTTGAGCATTTTGTGTCCATGTTTTCCTTTTGCTTTTTAGACATTGTTGAAAGATAGCTGAGTTGCATCACAATGGCAATGACGTTACAATCACAAGAACAGTAATTTTTTTTCCTGTTGAGAATTTGCTCTTCGGAAGAGTAATGGAAGCGGGGTTATCTCTCTTATGTTGAAATAAGCAGGTTGAGTGCCGGCAGCTGAAGGGAGAGAGATAAGAATGCGAGAGTCGTGTTGCCTGCTAAGGACACCGGGATGAAGACAGTAGTAGGAGGTATGGAAGTTGTCTGTTAATCCTGGGGAGGAGGACTGGCGGCCGGTTGAAAATCGGTGACACTATCATCATGTTTTCTTGCTTTCTTTTAAAACGCTTCAGAGTGAGATCGCCATTTACTTAAAAAGAGAGCTATTATAAAATATGAGAAAAGATGTAAAACATATGGCTGATAGACTTTATGTGGAAAGAAACCTTAAGAGAAAAAATAGACATAACAGAAAGGAAATGCAATTATTTTATAGCTACTATATAGGTTTTTAAATGCACAAACAAACCTTACGCGGTCAAGGAGAAGGGTCGGAGGAATCTCATGTAAATAATCAAATAAATAAATAGATAAATAAATAAATAAAAACTCAGAATGAACGAGTGTTCACAACGAAGTCATATGTTTTAACAACTACATTTCTATTCACTGTGGGTCACTTTGTAGTCGTTTGCAGAGCCAAACGACGACCTTGGGCACAGAACATAATTATTTTCGAAAAGGATGCCACCTATTAGAGCAGTTGTCCGTGCTAGATCCCTGGTAACACCGGTCTGACAAGCAGCCTTTGTTCAGTCTTTGTTGACCAGCCGAGACTAGAGCATGAACCGGCCGAGGGCAACCATGAAGGCTTCGCTGATTATTATGAAAATAATGATAATGGCAGGATGCTGCGCTGCTTCCATATTGGGACCCATTGAGACGCTGCCAGAGACAAACGACGGTGCGGAGAGATCCAAAATGAACGTCGTAATGGAAGTCGGGCCGATAATCCAGTCGGCGATGCAATCTTTTCTTGCCGAACAAACAAAAGCAATGGATTTGCGCCTAAAGGAATACGTGGACCGTACCTGTGGGGTAGCTGAGACAAACCACACTGTCCCGGAAAGCATCAAGTTGCATTTAGAACAAGAAGTGTCTCGTATCCTAGCAGCATTTGCAGACCAGATGTCGTCAGCGGCCCAAAGTATCTTAGATCAACTTCAATTGCGTTTTGAAACCAAAATTGGAGTTGGCTTAGGAAACAACCGAGAGAGTTTGGATGAAAACTCATCCCCAGGAAGGAGTTCCAAATTCAGTTCAGCCAGGACCAGGTCCAAAAGTGATGAAGCCTTCATTCGATCGCTCGTCTCGGGAGCTGTGCAAAGCCAAGTCAAGTACCTCGCAAGCCGATATGACTTACAGAAACAAACGGAACACCTCGATGAACAATTGGGCAACATTCAGTCACAATCAGAATCGGTCATAGATCAGAAAATTTTGAATTATACGAAAGAAATCCATCGAATTTTGTATTCGTTCAAACCAATTTATGAAACGTTCCGGAACGTCGTTGAGACCTGCACCTTCAGAGAGGAGCATCAACAACAGATCGACAGGTTCGAACAACTCCTGCGAGAGCTGGACGCAGGGCAAGACCAGAACGGCCGCCGCGCCCTTCCTGACCTGGCCATGTCCTCGGAAGCTGCGGAGGACTTCTCGGACGAAAGATTCAACGCGATGCAAAACCTCTCACGACAGAATCTACCAACAATGGCTGAACCAGATGGCAACGAACAACAAGGTAACATTTCTGAGAGTTTTGTATGTCACAGATGCAGAAGTCTTCACTGTACGCGCTTGTTAAAAGTTACTGTTTGTTGCAAATGTGCATCAGTAGTCTCCTTCTCCGTTACTCAGTTAATGTATGAAAATATAACTCATGTATATACGAACACACGCACAAATATATACATTATATATATATATGTGTGTGTGTGTGTGTGTGTGTGTGTTTGTGAGTGTGTTTGTGTGGTCATATTTTCTGGAAACACTTGTCACTGCAAGGCTCCAACCGAAGAAACAAATGAAAACATTCTTGCGGCCGTAGAAGGACTCGAACTCGAACCTGATATGTCAGATTGAGGACAACGATAACCACTCTTGCTATAGAAATTGGTATTTTCTCTTTATTTGGGTCTTTGGCTTTGTAGTGACAATCGGATCCAAAAGTGTGACAAAAATCAGGTATACACAGTTAACTTTGGTTGAAAAGCGATCCGTGATATATATATATATATATATATATATATTAATATATATATATATATTTATATATATATATAGAGTATATGCAATACATGCAGAGAGAGAGAGAGAGAGAGAGAGAGAGAGGAATATTTAGTTATGATCTACTAAGGAATAAATGAATAGCTTGCCAAGTTGATAAAAAATAATATAAAAAGAAAATAATGAATTGGGAGCTGCAGGGCCAATAATATTGAATACACTCACTCTCTCTCTCTCTCTCTCTCTTGCCTGCCAGTCTTTCCACCCCCTATAGTCATGACTATAGTATATTCACTTCACCCGTGCATCTCATGTCCAGCGCCGTTCCTTACGATTCTCCTGATAAGCCAATCACAGGGCTGGAAACTCTCAGTCTCTCTCGAGAGTTCACATAGGCAGGGTATAAGTTCCACCTCTCTCCTCTTTCAAAAGTTATAACTGTCATTGCACCTCAGTTTTATCTGCATAAAAGGAGCGTTTCCCAATTTCATCACTAAACGTCTTCAAGCCAAGGATTTATGGATTATAATGATATAAGAATTATGTACTTCAGTAAACTTAATGTTAAGATATTTATAAAGAAACAAAGATAAAATTCTTAATATGAGATAGCAGTGCATTCATCATTGATCATCTTGTGTTTCATACAGTTTCGTAGCATAAATGTCATGGAAGACAATGCTACCAAAAAAATTATAGGTAGGGCTATCAATATATGAAAATAACAAGCAAAAGATTAAGAATATTAATCTCTCTCTCTTTGTCTTCGTGTAGTCAGGTGTTGCTCACGTGATCACTCGATGACGTCATCATCATGAGCACGACTCGATAGAAGTCTTATGGGTGAGGGGGGGGGGGGGGGAAGGGCGGGAGAATATTGAGACTTCATTATCATCACTATCATTATCCATATTCTAAAGTGGAAATCTCTATATGAACAAAATCGTTACTTAAATATTGATACCTTATGGAGGATATTCATTTATCCCATTGATTTTTCTTTTGCTACAATCAGTCCTCCTACATCCCTCTCACTATTCCTTCATAATTCTGATATCATTATAATCCTTAAATCCTTGGTTGAAGACGTTTAGTGATGAAATTGGGAAACGCTCCTTTTCTGCAGGTAAAACTTTTGAAAGAGGAGAAGGGGAACATACATCCTGGCCCTGCCTATGTGAACTCTCTCGAGAGACTAAGAGTTTCCAGCCCTGTGATTGGCTTATCAACAGCCAATCAGGAGCGTCGTAAGGAACGGCGCTGGGCATGAGATGCACGGGTGAAGTAAATCTTCTCTAGTCATTTTTTCCTTTTGACATTTGTCTCTTCACTAAAATCTGACATCTGTGTATCTTTGCAACTTTAATGCTGACGAGCATGATTTTGCTTTCAGTTTTCTTTGATTGTTGGACTGAATATTTCATGTTGACTTTGTCAGCAGCAGTAGCAGTGATTATCTCAAATTAAACGGTGGACTATTCACTTCCACGGTCAGATTTAAGTAAGTAGTGTATCGCTCTGTGTGTGTGTGTGTGTGTGTGTGTGTGTATGTGTCTCGTCTCAAGTGTGAGGAAAACAGAAGAAGAAACTTGTTACTACGGAAATGGGAAATGATACTGCTAGAGAGAGAGAGAGAGAGAGAGAGAGAGAGAGAGAGAGAGAGAGAGCATTCTTAAAAGCAGAAATGAAGAGTGTCTTCCGTCATGTTCATCAAAATGTTTGTCAAAGGCCTTAAATACGGAAGAAGTCTGCTTCCGTTGCGCGATGAAGCTAGAAGCTTCGTCTCACCAATTCTGTCTACAAGTTAAGAGTGGGAGCGTTGCTGCAATTGCAACACAATTAAAAAGTTGTTCCGCTTCGATATATTTAATTCAGCTGTCTTTGTCAACAAATCAACGTTTCCCCACTGTTTGGATGCAAGTTAGTCTTTCTGAAGACCTGTGCAGTATTATTGTGAGACTGATGACTGAATTATCTTTTCTTTGCAGGACAAACAGGCGATTGCGAGGATAGCGAATTCCTTGGCAGCTCACTCGACATGAGAGTTTGCAACGCTGCTGTTCGCTACAATAAATGCTACATTCAAATGATCGCTTATCACTGCTGCCGAAGCTGCACAGATGCAGGTCTTCTTCCTGAAACAGGCCCACACAGGTACATGAATCTGCCAAGAAAGATCAGCCTCTTTCAAATGCTGTAATGAAACTTCTGGTTTGGATGACTCAGATTTTGCTGATTGTCTGAAAACGAACGATATCTCTAACTTTGTTTCTCTAACCTGTCATCTTTAGCCAGAACAAACTGCAAATTTGTAAAACTGCAGACTTTTTTTCATTAAAAATAAAATACTGTTGCCTGACGCAAACTCCTCGATATGGGCAACAACAGTAGCAACAGCGACAAGAATTTTGTTGACCATCTGATAGATTATATGTACAGGCGGAGCAGATGGTAAACTATCTTTGACTTTGTAATACAGCAAGAACTTCGAATAAAATCTACATATAGTATCGTATACATTTTCATTTTTTGCTTAAACTTTTTCCAACAGTGGCTATATATCGACCGAATCAGACCTGAGGTTAATAACTAACTAAAGCTGGAATCGACGGACGAATGAATGTAAGCGAAGGATAAGAGTCGTCATAAACATCTTAGCTTTGTATCCTCGAGGTCGCACGCATACTTTAGGTCTTGAAGAGAGTTGAATGAGAGTAAACAGCCGAACAAGACGTATGATGAACTCAAAATGAATTCTAAGTGCAATTAACATTGGTAGGAACTTCCCAAAGGGATGACAAACGACTTCAATTATGCAAGTATATAAATCGCAATGTGTGTGTGTGTGTGTGTGTGTATGGCCAAATAATTTCAAGTGTAAACAGAAATAGCCAAAGGTCACCAAATCTCTACTGGTCTCGATACAAGTACGCGGAAAGTACCTTGGTCCTAGCTTCATGACGGCAACTGCTGTCTCGATTATCTTCTGTTATCCTAATTCTGGACATTATGGTTAAACATTGATCGATGAACTATATAGAGTTCTCAAGCCGTTGTCAAAATCTATGATTAAGTCGTTCAAATGAATATTTCTTGATAAAAAAATCTTCAGCCTCATTTGACTTTATAGGCATTTGCCCAGCATGTAAGATGAGAAACATAAAGAAAGTCTTGCACACTAAGGCAGCGGGAAGGCAACTAACAACATACAATAGAATAAAACATAGGCTCAGAAGGGCCCGTTTCAAACTTGAGCCATGATTTGAACAGCTGCAACAAACTGTCTGTCTGTCTATGAGATCAGCGAGGCAATTGAGTCCTTGTGGTGGAAGCGCCGGACGAACCAATCGTCAAACATTAACGGCAGCAGTCGTCAACATCCCGCATCGACGCCGACGATGTTGGTGGACGATGGAATGTCCAAATCATGCGTGTTGTTCTCGCGGGCTCCCCTCTCACATTTCTGCAACGGGATGTTGCAGAATTTGAAGGCATCGTTTGTACACACACACACACACACACACACACATCATTCATAGCTGGGATTCACTCATCACGCAGTTTCCAACCAGGAAGAAGAGATTGAAGGTTCATTTAGTTTAGAAACACGGCACTGGTGGAAAAGCGACTGCTTTCGTTGATTCTGGCAATAGTTGACATTTCTGTATTTCTTCCTTTACAGTCTATATATTATAGGAAACTGTATCCGTTCTCAGTATAAGTCACAGACGACCGAATCTGCTTAACAAAGAATCATCACACGTGCCACGTAGTTTCTCGGACAAGAGTTTAAAATTCGATCTTTAGATCGCTATAAACTTTACGCATTTATACATACATACATACATATATATATATATATATATATATATATATATATATATATTATATATATAAACAATCCCCTTTTCAAGCCGTAAGCGTCAGTTCCCCTAGAAAAGTGAGACACCCGAATATCACAATATGTAATAGCTACCTGTTGCTCAAAGGATGTTATTATCGGAAGAAAATCAAGAGAGTATTCCCATTCAGTCTGGGATTTCAATCAGTATGGGGAAATAAACAACCTAAACTATCCACGACGAAGACTACATGGCATTGAAGGATTTACTTGAATAAAATGAATTGATATTAAAAGAATATGCTCATAATCAGTCTCTGAGAGTCGGGAAGGATTGCCCGGGTAGCAGAAACTGAGCATATGCAAGTACAATGCACGAGTAGCAATACATTATGAAAAGACCCGTACATGTGGACAAGAGACGAATCACACTGTAGACTTATGTCAATTAGAAGAAGCATTAAGTCTACCTATAAACACACACGCACACACACACACACATATATCAATGTTAAACAAAACACAGTATATATATATATATATATATATATATATATATAATATTATATATATATTAATTATGCTGGTAGTCTTCTGGGACACGAAGATATATTATTCAGTCGTATTCCACACAGTAAAATGAAATATGTACATGATTAAAAATATACCCAACAATTTTCGTCCTCCAATGGACCTCTTCTTTCATTGGAGGAATACAATCTGGAATACAGTGATATATATATATATATATATATATATATATATATATATATATGTGTGTGTGTGTGTGTGTGTGTGTATAAGTAACTGATTCACGAAGATATGGAATGTGATGAATGTATATAAATAAAGGTAAATGCCATGAAGAGGACCTTGTGTCGAAAGGTTTCACTACTTTTCCTTCGTGGCATTTGTCTTCATATATAGTATATATATATATATATATCATATATATATATATATATATATATATAATATATATATACTATATATATATATATATATCTATATATAATATGCATATATGTATACAAGCGTATATGTAAGTGAGGAAGATAGAGAAAGGATTAGATTGAGGGCATAAAGAGGTCTTGGAGAGAGAAAACCATACTTTCTAGGAAGCAGAACAGGCCGAGGTTTGGGGTGAATGATACAGTGAATGGAAACTTATGGATTCGATGTGCTGCTGATGAGCCTCTAGCGAAGATATTTGAAAATTTTAATGTAATGGGCTTTCAGCTGCAAAGTGATTTTTCCAAGTTTCAACAAACAAATTATGATTATGGCAGGATTATTCTGTTTTTTCTCTCATGTGTGTGTGAGTTTATGTGTTTGTGTGTAGCATATATGAGAGACCAAAAATATAGTTTAATATTGAATTCACTATACCTCGGGAATAACGTACACCCGGCGAAATTTTAATGGATTAATGCTTCGCCACAGGTGGGATTCGAATCGTTGCATAGCTTGATTTGCCGCAAAGCTATCAAGAGGCATATAAGTTACTATCGCCTCCGTTGTACTTACTATACCTGTCAGATTCAGAGTTTGCACTTAGAATCGACATTTAATAACGCACCTCCACCATAATAGCTGTATACATAACTGCCAAAAATTCATATACGAGAGAGAGAATTTACAAAAGCAGGGCAAGTCTCAAGTCCCTAGTCGTCTTGCATAGATAGAAAGAAGACTATATACAGTGTTATCTATTCAAAGTAATTTATTTTAGCGCTTCGCTTCAAGAGAAAAACCGTTCTAAGAAGAAGAAAAAAAAAAACTCTGACAGACCTTTCTTATGAGTATGACGAGCCTGAACTTGAATATAACCTTATTAATTGTGGTCATTATCTTTGTATATTTTTTCTGTATACTTCCTGTCCTAATCATGCCAGTTACTGTATAATGTATAGGACACGATTAAGGTTGCTATTCCACTCTCTTCTTATTCTCTCAACTGTTTTTATACAGTCATGTGTGTTTGAGGTGACTGGGTGTGTAGCTACATTTTCTTTTTCTTTTTCTTTTTCTTTTATACTTGTTGACTTTAACTGGGTATAAGGAACATGCTATAATCTGAATTGTGTTGCCTCGTGGAAGCGCAAATTGCTTGCTGGGGTCTTGAATGTAATTGATATTAGACTTTGGAATTTTCTGTCAGGTACCTTTTGACCTTTTTTTGTTTTCTTTTTAAATAATAAGTTATATAAAGACAACTTTATCTTAACCATATATATTCCACCAAGCTCTGACATTAATTTCTTTTATAAACTATGCTTACAAATTGAAACAAATAAATGCAATCATGGGATCGAGAAACGTTACTGAATAGATCCTGGAATTATTTATCATTTATAATAATGAACTAGTTTGGAGTATATGATCCTTGAGTTTAGTGTGTTTGACTTGTAATAGGATCCCAAAGGAGTCCTTTCCTTCCTGGGATGAATAATCGTTGTAGCATAGTTGGGTGGAGAGGATACTCACAATGGAGGTGTTATTTTTGTTAAAATAAACCCTGTCTTTTGTTTTATAGATTGTTGTCTATACATCTAACTTACTGAGGTACACTTTGAGCATACAAGGTGAGCACTAAAGGAGAGAGTGGTCAGATCAATAGGAAATCAAAGTGGGGCTCAGTCGTCAGGGATTTCTAAATGCTTGCATTCAAATACACTGGCTGGAGTGCAGAAAGGGGTACTATTGATACGGGTACTTGAGACTATCAAAGATAGTAGAAATGGTCGTTAGGATCTGAGTGAAAGGAGAAAAACTTTGATGTTGTCAGGAAAACCAATTGAGCTTCAGGAGTTGGAAATTGAAAAGCCTCGATTACAAATGGGCGAGAGGGAGAAAGAGAGAGCTGAGAGGGGGACATAGAAGGGTTAAGAACTGAGATTGTGAGGACTGAGAGTGGTAGCGAAGGAAAGAGCAGCCCGTAGGAGCATGGTTATCCTGTACTGCGGCAGGCGGCTCATAGAATAAGATGGCGGACCTGGGAATTGGGATGAGGGGGAAAGCATTTCCAGGAGAGATGCAATCAAAGATTAATAATGGAGAATAAGAGGACTGAGAGAGGGAGAGAAAGAAAGAGAGAAACGTGGAAACGAAAAGAATGGAAAATGGGAGGTGTGAGAGGGAGAATGTGAGGGGGAGAAAGGAAAAGAGAGAGAAACATGGAAACATGGAAATGGTTCAGAATGGAGACTGAGAGAGAGAGAGAGAGAGAACCAGGGAAATGTTAAGCATGGAGAACGAGAGGACCGAGAAGGGGAGAGAAGGTAAGACACGGGAAGGTTTAGAACAGAAACGGACTTCCACCAAGAGCGGACTTGCAGGAAAATCGGACTTGTATGAGGAGTGGGCTTGCATGCATAGTAGACTCGCTCAAAGAGCGGACTAGCAGGGAGAGAGGAGTGACATGACGAGTTAGCTTGCGAAAAGCGAACTTCCACAGAATAGTACTTTTATTCGTGGTAACAGTGGCGTCGCTTTGGGTATGCACAAACAATATCACATGATGCAAATGTTTGTTCGAAACACCAAAGAACAAATACAATTTATATGACAAACAATCTATTTTCTTACAATATAAAATCTTTTACCAGTATATCTGGGTACATACACGCAGACATACACATATATGTTTGTTTTTAAAAGATAGAGAGGTCAAAAGTTTCTCTTTATAATTACATAGATGTATACAAAGCTCACACGCATAGACACACACGCATATATACTATATATATACATATATATATATATGTATATATATATATATATATATATATATATATATATATATATTTATATATATGTGTGTGTCTATGCGTGTGAGCTTTGTATGAATCTATATATATATATATATATATATATATATATTATATATATATATATATTTGTGTGTGTGTGTGTCTGTGTCTGTGTGTATAACTGGATCACGAAATATATTGGAGTTCAACAAGGCCTTTCGACTTCTTGTCCTTAGCAGACTGAAGAGATATAAAAATGAGTTTACAGAGAAAGCTCGTATAAGTGACAGATGAGGACAGAGAGCAAAGCAGAGCCAACCAAACGGGCCAAGAGGTTTCACAAGCGATGAGGCCCAACAGCACCGAAGCAGGACAAGACAATTAAAGATGATACAAAGAAGGTGACTGACATCCAAACAATTTCATAAAAGTACAACTCGATAACTCTCCATTTGGTAAACAATAACAATTTTAGCAAGGTGAAAATTTTTACAAAAGAATATTAAGCATACGAATACATAGATAATACATATAGTAAGGCAACTCATTTGTAATTAAGCCAGTGGTTTTATCTTTGAGGTCATTCTTGAACATTTTACCAATACTGGGGTCCCGATAGTACATCCCAAGGCTAAGGTTAAAATTGCAACTGGAAGTCAGCCGCATAATAGCGGATTCTAAAGGATTTCGTGAAGGGAAATCTCTCGGTCTGGGTATCGCCGAACTTCCAGTGTAATCCCCACCCGTCATTTATACGAGCTTTCTGCATAAACTTATTTTTTATATATTTCTTGTCTGCTAAGTAAAGGACAAGAAGTCGAAAGACCTTGCAGAACTCCATTGTTTCTCTTTCCTTCGCGGATTTGGTCTTTATTTATATACATTCGTCATGTTCCATATTTTCGCGACTCATTTATACACACAGACACTTACACTTACACACACACACACACACACACATATATATATGTATATATATATATATATATATATATATATATATATATATATATATATATATATATATATATATATATGAGTATGTGTGTGTATGCGTGAGTCTTTGTAAGCATCTATGTAATTGTAAAGATAACCTTTAGACCTCTCTATCTTTCAAAAACAATTTAATTTTAGTTGCTATTATTCGGTTTAGTAATTCCAATTGACAGGAACAGCTTTTTTGAAAATAAAAACCAGAACGTGAAAATGAGCTAAAGGCAATTTACCATCCAGGTAATATGTAGGACTATAATAGGGAGAGAGCCGAGAGAAAATACCCTTAAAGGCTTCCACAATTAAGGAGTAGAATTTCACTTGTCTTTCTTTGAGGATAACACGTGACATCACGGTTAACTTCTCCAGACAGTATTGAGCGTTTTATCAGAAGGTAAAAGTGGAAAAAGAATTTGTCATTTTAGCGCTAAGAGTGATAACTAAAATGCTTCAGTAATCATCACATACGTTAAATATATGCGAGGCGGTCTGTGTCTGTCTGTCTGTCCGTGGTACAGCCTCCAATATCTTCTTGTAATCAGTATCTCCAGTTCCAAGACATGCAGAGAATTGTTACATATATGACCAACACCTATGAAAAGCATCAAAGGAGTCGTTTCCACAGCCTAAATAAGTACCTCCATAAAATACAAAAAAATAGTAGTAATTCACTGAGAGCAAAACTACCTATACATACTCCCAACACCCTGTATGAACACACCGTTGGTAACTCTTTTACCGGTTGGCTAATCGTCATGAGAGAGCGCGCACGTTGGCCGAAAGCAATAACCGATTAGGCCACAGATACCGCTTACACAACGACATTCCGGAAGATCACGATTTTTCTGGCTGAAAAGTCATTCGATAACTCACAGGGCCATATGCTGTGATGACTGGAACGCTTCGTCGCCTCGCGGGTCCTGGAATAGATCTCGCCAGTTTCAACAGCGCGAATACGAATAATAAAGAAAACGACAGCGTAAAAAGGTTGTCTAGAATATTGTAGATATGGCAGAATCTGGCACATGCATGAATTATAAGAAGCCCTCGCCATTAATTGATGCAGAGATAAGATGTTAAACGCTCAGGTTTGAGAGGGAATGCAAAATCGTCTTTCCTCTTCTCTTATAGTACTACATGGTTATGGTTAAGGCCAAATGTTTACGAATGTCAGGATAGCGAATTATTTACCTGATTCACTGTTGAAGTAAACTAAGCTTTTGTGGCATAACCATCCATACATAACTAACAACGTAAGATGTCTAACCTTACAATAATGAAATGCCAGTCTGAATTTTGACCGTATACATCCTGGATACAGGATGAAACCTTCGATCAAATGAAGAACAGACAAAAGCAAAAGTATACGTAGACCAGTAAGTCCTGGGAGGAGATGGAGAGTGCAAAATGGTCAAACCAATGAATTTAAACGAAGAATAAAATGAGATAAAAGAGAATATTGGAACAAACTGGCTAATGATTTCGACAAAGCCATGCATGAAAGGAATATCATTGGTATTAAGTGGCTGACAGATTTATTATTAAGATAACCATGGGTAAAAAGAAAAGAGGAAAATATCTGTCTCGAGGAGGGATGAGGCAATAATTACAAGATCAGGAAAAGAAAGACAACTCTGGGTGGAACATTTTGTTAAATTTTAAGAGATATGAGGCAGTTCATTCAATTTGTATCCCAGCAGATGAAGAGAATGAATTTTATGAGCTAATTTATTTTTATTTAGGTAAAATCAATGATAAAGGAACTTAGGAGTTGGATTGAACTGAAACTGAAATGACACCCATATGCCAATTAGATTGTTTAGTAGAATATAGAATAAAGAATCCAAACCTGAAAGAAAGATGATCTGAGGTATTGCATTGAATTAGGATATTCATTACACTTCTTCTAAGTGGGCTGGAGAAAGAAATTGATGAAAAGCCACGAGAGGAACAGGCTGGTTTGAGAGAAGACAGCAGTTGAGCAGATCCGTTTTAACAAGCTGTGTATGGAATTTAAAATCTCCCGCTGGCTTTTGTTCATCATGAAGAGGAATTTGACTGTGTCCACATACCAGTATTAAGAAGCTCTTGCATCATGAAGGCTCTCCTGTTAAATATGCAAAGCTAATTGACATATTCATGAACGAAGCAAATGCAAAGTTAATTTGATTTTGTCAAGTGGATTTGCAATAAATAGGTGGGCACTACATTGGAATTTTTAATATTTTTTAATATTTAATATTTTAAAAAAGTTTTGCTTATCTTGGATTTTATTAAAACAGAACAAAATGGTAATTGGAAATTGCATATTGCACTATTAGAAAAGGTGATGCCCTATTTTCAGTGTCCGACATTTACACTGTGCTGAATATGCACATCTTTATTTACATTTGATGGAGGATTAGCATAATAAAACGTCTGCTCTTGATTTTCAAAGATTTCTGCAGAGTTGGGTGTCATCAGCTTTAACTGGTTTTGAGATGTTTGAGGCTTTATCAGACTTTCTTGAGTCGATGTAAAAAATGTCCCGGTGAACACACAATCTGGAGTATCTCGAGTACCGAGAGATAATGATGATCATAGCATGTCTACTAACAGGCTAAAAGAACATAGTCCATTTCTTCAGTTATCTGGACAGTTAGTTAACATCTCAAATGGGCTGGTAGCAGACCAAACAGCAACAAGTGACAGAGCGCTGGAAATAGAAGAAATCAACCATCAGTTCACTTTCAGGAATTAACTTTTGTTATGTTCCTTTGTTTAAACTAGCATCCAGCAGAATAAAGATGCATCATCAAAATGTGACATTGAGCTTCCAACAAGAACTCTTTCACAGAATGTTTTTCCTGGATCTTAGTAAAACAGAAACAAAAGGGTACTTCGAGTATGAGGTAGTAAACGTAGGTACCTTCAGCATTATTAGATTCCTCACAGTTATTTAAGGAAAGGAACAAAGTCTTGTGTTTAAAATGCCTTTTGCTCCCAGAAAGAGACTTTATTGTTACTTTCTGACTCATATTATGTTCTAAATGATGGAAATCTGCTTCACTCCGTTTCTTGGCCAAAATCCGCGACATTTGCTCAGATACTGGATTTGTATGTAAGCTATGTTGAGAGCCATTATGGAAAACGTTGCAGTAAGTTTTTGATGGGTATCCAGAGAGAGAGAGAGAGACAGAGAGACAGAGAGAGAGAGAGAGAGAGAGACAGACAGACTACTAAAACAATTGAGCAAGGGCGCCTGCCTAGCAGCAAAGAGAACTTCAAGACGCATAATATTGTTGAAATTACGGCAGCTACTATTCCACAGTTCAATTTTCTATCAAACCGAGGAAACAAACGCGCTCTAATTGATGCTGCTGTGCTTAAAAATAAAAGCAAATCTCATTCAGTTCTACAAGCTGAAAGTGATGCAGATGAGTTGCTTTTGATCACGCTAAAATAAAGCCTGGGTCACTTATTGGCGATTTCAGACCGCGACTCTCGTAAAGGCTGGGTTTTGCGATCAATCTCCTGTAGTCGCAGGGCTTGGGCTCAACAAAGAAAGAAAACTCAGCTGATATCGACTCCATGACGACTTCTGCAATGAACCGTTACAACATCGTTGAGATGAGATTGGGTATTTACGTAGTCGCCCCCGCAAGTCACCGATGATTTAGGCGAGTTCCGTGAAGACATGTCGATTTTTGACGATTTATTAGCGATTTAGTTACGTAATATTCCGACTTACGTAACGGGATTATACCAAGTCGTGAACATGGCTGCTACCATACATATATAGTCTAATAACTAAATCAACATTTTCCATTTATCTCCCATAGATTCCGAGTGTTTCAGAAACCCCATAAATCTTCTTCATGATCGTATCGAGTCGTTGGTGTGTCGAACAGCTTAATTTTTATTTTAAAAAATCCCCTACTGCCAGGAGTGAGGCAAATCTATTTTTTTTTTATCTTTTATTAGAAAAATATCACATTCATTACATAATAGGTAGGATGTTACAAAATTAAATATACATACAATATTTACGAATTACTATGGCTTAGAAAGAATTAGAAGTCAAAATCAATGTATTTTTTGCTAAATAATGTGCAATTTTTTCTTTATATAAATTTCTTAACCACCTGTCATAAGATAGTTTACTTTTCACAAGGGCACCGCATATATAATATATCCCACGATCATTATATAGTACTATTCCGGTCTTTTTTAGTATTATATTTGAAATTAGTGAAGCAAATCGAGAGGACTCAGTGACACATGAGGTCGTCTTCGTGATTATGTAAACTCTCCTTCAGACTTCATTCATTGGCAGGAATCAATGATATACTAATGAAACGATAAAAGATGCATTTTCTTGCTTCAGAAAACTTGTTGAAAAACACTGTAAATTTCCTAAATAAAACTTAAAATTCAAAAATAATTATTTAATTGCGCAATATATTTTCTTTTAAGTAGTATTCAGTGTCATATTCATCTATATCTGAAGTTTCCAAATTATATCAAGAATAGGTACCTACTGAAAATCTTTATTGCAATATATATTTTACCCAAAATAGAAAATGCCTTTCATTTCTTATACTTCAGAACATACTACAAAATTGAATGTGACTGCAATGAACTCACTAAAGAAAATCATGTTAAGAAACCGTGCAAATTTCGTGAATAAAAGTTAAACTTCGTCTTTATTTATATTACAGAAAATATTTTTGTTTAAGTTGTATCAAGAATACAGAAAATCTTGAATCCAAAATCGAGGCAACTGTGGGCAATTAACTAAACCCTTGAAATACATTTACAGGCTGCCGACGCACTTGAAACAGTCTGACTCACTAAGCAGCCCCTGCGTACATTATGGGTTTGCCAAGTACATGGCGTATGTTGTAACTCGCCATTGCTAGTTACAACTTGCGTGATCAAATGCCGCATGTCGAGAGGCCATTACGTAATTGTTGCGTGTTGCGCCATGACATGGCAACTTTTGACGGTAGTCGTGGAATGACGGCGACTATCAAAGCAGCCTTGCACAGTCGCCATCCCTGGAACAAAGTCGTCAAGCTCGGGGACTTGGTTACGATTTATGGCGAATTGGTTGTAATGACAGCGTAGTGGGGTCGTGATGGGCAAAATTTCGGCCGTTACGACAGACACGGTTTGAAATCGCCAATGTGTGACCCAGGCTTAAATATCCAACTGTTGTTGTTGGCCAGGATACTGATTTGTTTGTGCTTTAGGTAATGAAGATATTGGCTAATAGTATTTTAAACCAGGAAAATCAGGTAGCACTCACAAACTGTACAACATTCAAACAGAGAAAACGCATACCGGTGCAAGCCGTGACATTTTACTTTTTGTTTATGCCACGACATAAAAAAGGTAAAATTAGAGGACTTACGCTACTGCAAAATAATCAGGTTTTGCGAGAACAAATGGAAATATTCCATCAGAGGGATGCCAGCAGGGATGCCATAAAAGATGCCGATGAAAAGTTTATTCTTAAATGATATGGGTCTAAATCAAAATCATTGAATGAGCTCAGAATTATTACAAAGAAGGAATGAAGTACGTCTCTTCAACTGGCCTCTTTAGCCACAGCCAGCTTTGCTGCAGAACAAAACTCCTTCAGAGTGTATTTGCAAGTACAGGAATGGTTTGGAACTGCCTCCGGCTGTATCCAACAAAGTGGGGATGGTCAGTGACAGGAAAATCGTTGAAACCTGTCCCCACTATCAAAAAAGCGGCTCATGTGAAACTACCGAACCAGGTTTTGTGCAATTGTGAGGTTGCATGCAACAATAGGTGCAAATATGCAAAGTTCGGTATACAATGCTGCTCAGCGATGCGTGGAGAGTGCCAAGGAACTAATTGTGAAAACTCAGTTGAAATCCTTTTAGAAGAACCAGAGTACTGATCTGGAAAATGGTTAAATAACACGCGAGAAAATATGTATAGCACTTTGATATTCACAGGATAATTTATTATCAAAAACTATTAGTTACCAACTGTTATGTGATATAAGTGTAATGTACTATATTTCTGGAAAATTAGAAAAATATGTCATTTAAGTATTGCATAAAAAGAACAGAATCAGACTGTATTGATTTTAATTTTGCAGATGAACATTATCATTATTATCTTTTCAGTATTATCAAAATATTCTCTAACCTCTTAAAGTTATGCATTAGTTAAGATTCACTGTATATTGTGATGTGTTCTAGCAGATAAGTATTTCTGGTAAATCAGACAATTTTTTCAACTTGATATTACATAAACCAAGTTGAATTGAAGTTTGATTTGATTTAAAATGGATACTGTCTATTATCATTTTGATAGACTATCGGAATTTTCTATAAACACTGAAAATAGCTGCAAGTATTTCATGAAGTTGATAATTTCACATAAATGTATAGTAGTTTCCAAACAGTTATTAATTAATCTTTCCTGTATAACCTGGTAATGCTGACTGTTTAGCGATCAAGCATATAGTAAAAATAGTTTCCGCCTTAACTTTTTCATTTTTCATCATACAAAAAACTTATTGTATAATAAATCTTTAATTTTTTATGAGGACTATTTATCAATATTTTGCACATTTTCTGCAACTCTAACGGTTTAGAAGATAAAGACGAATATCGAAAATCTGCCGCCATTTTCCAATACAGCGGCAAGAGCACAGCTTCAATATGTAAGGACTTTTAATATTTTAAGAAGTATGGGTCAATGTATAACTGTGCCAAGTTTGAACTTCCTGCAAATTAGTTAGGTCGATTTTCCTAAAATTCCTCGATTATAGCGAATGGATGGTGGGGTATGAAGCTAAAAACTCTAGTCAAACCAAAACAATATTCATTACCAGATCTCGTACTGATTTTGCACTCCATCTCAGACCCTTCAAGCGAACGAGTCTGAAGCTTTGACTATATTTGGTGTGACTTTTGACCAACATCTTACTTTTGAGAAATACCTAAAGAAAGTGTCTGCAAATGCTGCACGGAAGTTGGCTATAAGGTTTATTTACAACAAAGATAATTGTTCTCCGCTCTCACCCATCCCAGGTTCAATCCATATGGTAATGATAATCTCCAGCAACGGAAACAGATAATATGAAGTGGTAAGCAACAATGCATTTTCCTATTTTTGTTTCAAGGTTCATCGAACCACATTAAAGATATAATTAAATTGGCAATTTATCATCACTTAGCTATCACTATGCATAGATATACACAAATGCACAAATATACAAATAAGCATGAATTTACGAGTAGCCCACAGTGTCTCGTGCTCAGTGAACTTTTGCTCGAAGCTGATAAAACTTGAACCGACTGTATATTGTAGCTATCAGAGAAGTCAACTACTTGAAATATGATTTTTTGCAAAGCTTACATTGGTTGTTATACATTACTAAGGCAATGTAAACTAAGGAATCTTGCCAGATTTGATAAGACTAAGTTCTGTTTCTCACAGAGCGCCACAGAATTTAGCGACTAGGCCTAGGCAGAACCTCTGGCTCTGGGTCTAGGTCGCATGGTTTTTAAACAGTCCGGCGGCATCTTACAATGACAGTTCGGTCTCCTGTCTCCTTGCATGGAAGACCTGCTACTTTTGAAAGGGCCAGCAAAAGATGGCTATAAATTAGCACCTCTGCCAATCAAGTTGGAACAAAGTTAGATTTTGATCTGCAGCCGTTTTTGCTGAGAGAGAGAGAGAGAGAGAGAGAGAGAGAGAGAGAGAGAGAGAGAGAGAGAGAGATTGCCTCAATATGAAATAGCAGCAGAGTTTGATGAAACGTGGTTAGTGTATTTGGTAGTTAAGATGCGTTTCTCTGGAAGATCGACTTTTGGGAAGTATTCTTCATGACTCCGCATATAATTGTAGTAATCTTTACATACTGATGAATTACAATGGGGATTCAGTAACAAGTTATATATTATGCTGAGGCGCGATCTTTACAGGTGAAAGATCAAGGTCGCAGAACAGGTCATAATCATTATCAATGTTAGCCACAAAAAGCGGAAAATGATAACGACTTCACCATTCACTGCTGAGTGATTAGGGGGCACTTTTGCATTTTCAGTTTTCAAAATGGAAATTCCTTTCAGGTCTACATATATTTTGCTTTGCTGCCGAAGCTAGAATGAGTAAGATTTTATTGATTATCTTTATTTGTATAACTGACATTGTCAGAATCCCAATAGTTGTATATATTGCAGGTCTTTGATTCAGTAAATTAGTGATTTTAGTACTAGAAAGAATAGTTTCTGTGAACGTTACATCTGATGAAGGAACTGAACATTTGTTCTCTGGAAATGTTGTTTGTATCGCTGCTTTGAGGCCAACGAATTAAAATCTGCCTATTTCAAGAACTGGTGCTGATTCACTACGCTATCTCTTTTCCGCTAAGGGAGAATAACAATAAATTCTTCTTCCAGTCTGGAGAGAGAGAGGAGAGGAGGGAGAGACGAGAGACGGAGGAGATGATAGAGAGAGAGAGAGAGAGAGAGAGAGAGAGAGAGAGAGAATTTATATTAACATCACGGGTACGATAAGTCATTAATTTTTCTGTACACCGTTTAACAACATTGAAACCTTTCTTCCTGCTATTCTATGTTCGTATTTTGATCAAGTTTTCAAGAGTTATGACGACATTCAACAATGTTAAAAAAAAGAATAGAAAAGACTGTTTCTAATGGGAACTTAGATACTATATATGGCCAGTCAAGAAAGGCTGGCGGCACACACGTATGTCATCACCGCCTAATTGATGGGGAAGCTGAGGTTCACACACCTAATTAGCAACCATCTCAGATTCATTCATATCAGTGAAGTAATGAAGCTAGACAAGATGAACCTCTTTCCTCGATATTTAGATGATTTGCTTAACAGACGAAAATGAAGATACCAGGTACATAAGATGAATGATGCATTATGAAGTGAGTATTCCTAACAGCCACTCACTCACTAACTATTCCGGAAAAGTAGTTTTCACTGATCTCATTCTTCCTACACCAGCCCACTTATAGCCACGTCATCCCACAATTGAGGTAATCTTTTGAGTCAACAAATCCCAATATATATATATATATATATATATATTATATATATATATACAGTAACATATATATATATGCATATATATATATATATATATATAGATATATATATATATATATTATATATTAAAGTATCTATATATATACTCATACATACATACATACACTGGAATTTGTTTACACATTTTCGTCTGCTAAGGAAATCATCTAAACATCAAGGAAAGAGGTTCATCTTGTCTAGCTTCATTGATTCACCGACATGAATGAGTCTGCGATGATTGCTATATATATATATATATCTTATATATATATATATATATATATATATATAATCTATATATATATATATATATAATATATATCATATATATATATATATATAATATAGAATATATTATATATAAATATCATATATATATATATATATATATATATATATATATATATATATCATCAGCAGCATTCCCACCGCCATCTCCCCGCATGAGATAACAAGAAACAAACGACAAAGCAATATTCCTGGAAAGAAGAACTGTTGAGCTGACACTGGTATGTTCGACAGAGGCAACAGACAGAATGAAATCGGGAAAAGATTTATCTTATAAAATTTCACTTGTGGCGCTTTACGAAAGTTTATTTTTACCTTAAGCAAACAAGCAATTTCCCGGCGACCGGCGTGGCCTCTTAGACTAAATGTTGACGTTTCAGAAATAACAAAGCTCGCACTACTTGTGCACAAACGCACAAACAGGAGCTTCCGCAAAATCCGTGGTGGCTACCCAATGAATGGACTTTTACCTCAAAGTAACGCTTTCCTTTTTTCGCACCTGTTGGTGCGATCACTAGGTCAGTTGGAATCGCTTTCACTTTCAATTTTCTGCTTTTTCAACAGTTTCTCATTTCATAATCAGTATACTTTTTTTGGGCTCATTTTAATGCGAAAAGTATCATATTTAGGAGCACCGGTAAAGAGAACTCTTTCAAACGTGTCAGTTCTTCCATATATATCTTAGACTACGAGTATGCGATTTTCTTCATTATCGATGGGGGGTTCTCTGCCTTGTGTAATCGTCTAAATATTGTTTTATTGGATGGTTGAGCAACACCCTGCGAACCAGAGATGCTGAGGTAGCAGATTCTTCAGGTGTTCCGATGTAGTAATAGTGTTTGCCAGATGCTGTGAGAACGCGCGAGAAAAGTTGCTTGCGTTAGATGTTGTCAATGTGACTCATGAAGCAAGGAAGAGGATTCCAAAATAGCAAAACAAAACCTGTTGCATGTTTCCGACTGGATTTATGGCGCCATAAGAAACAGACAGTGAATGAAAAAATCTACATTCGTGAGAGCAAAAGTAATTTGTTTTTGGTGCTTTCTTGTACATTTATGAGGTACGTTAAATGATAAGGACAACTAAACTGTTGGGATTATGAGGATTCATGATTGTTTTCAGCTCTCTTAAAATCATGTCAAGCGAACTCCAGTCTTCTAAGAGCTGACGATGTTACAACTCGTCCTGAGTTAGGCGCTGAGTCTAAGTTGGTTTGTTCAGAGGTTATAGTTTGGTTAAAGGAGTAAGATCTCATTCATGCTGTCACGTTTATTATTTCATCTTATCTATGTAGTAAGTGATTCCTGAGTGGATCTCCTTTGACAATGGTCTGCAGAAGATATAAAGATACCCACACCACACACACAACACCACACACACTACACACACACACACACACACACATATATATATATATGTATATATATATATATATATATATATATATATATATATATATAAAGACAAAATAACATGACAATGTTGGAGTTATCTGGAAAATCCTAGAAGACTTTAAAATGAAAGTCATAGACAAGAAGGCAAGAGAATCAGCGCAAGAAGACATATTAGTGATCTTATTTATTGCATCACGAAGACAAATCTTACTTGAAAACTAGAAGTAGAACCTCGGAGTTGTGTTGTCATTTTCATTGCTCAAATATTTAATCGATGACACATTAGGAGAAAGAGTAGATGCTTTTCAGGACAACTTTTTTCCTCTCAAAATCCTACGCGAACCTTGGTAATTCACCATTCATTTCTCTGTCATTACTAATGCGCAACTACTTCTGGGAAAGAGAGATAAAAGGGAACTTCTTTACATCACGAAAGAAACAAGAGAAAAAATAGCATTCCTAATCGACACCACATTACGGACGCTAGTTGCAGGGTTTCAAGCAAATCTTTGACGAACAACAGAAAATTAACACGAAAAGGCCTGAATGTAAGTCTATCTTTGAGGACAAGAGGGAGGCAGGGTGCAAGACTCACAGACACACATGGGATCATGGCAACACCATGGGATGTAAGTGCCCGCTGGCAGATGAGAGAAAAGATCCTTGGGGAAGGACGCGAGGGAGAACAACAAACGAATTTAGAGAGAGAGAGAGAGAGAGAGAGAGAGAGAGAGAGAGAGAGAGAATAAACGAATGGAGAGAAAGAGGGGATTAATGTTGACCCCATTGTCTTAAAACAATATATCATTGAACCAGACCTTGACTTTTTAAATTGTTGATTAATGGAGGAAAATCACTACTATGCTGCATATGATCATTGTTAAATGAAGAAACATTCCTTAACCCTATATATGAGAATGCTGTTCGGAAAGTTTCTTCGATTTTTAGTTTTTCTTTATTACCTGTTAGCTATGTCATCACTATCCGATCTCGCCCACTCACAGCATATGGTCATGTCAGCAGGAATAAAAAGATCGTGACTCAAAATATATATAGTTCGCCAACCGGACGGTAGTTAAGAACTTCCTTCACACGTAGTACCACGTAGCCCTGCAGTGGTGAACCAGTAGCGCGCTTTCTCTCTCTTTTGTGTCAACAGGATTGCGTTTGTTGTACGTCGTCACTCATTTTCTTGTCATTGATAGATATTATGAGTGGCGGGATTAATGTCACTATAGGTATGGGCCATGCAGATTAGATTCCTCGCCACTCACAATATCTATCAGTGTCAACAAAATCATTGACTGTTACACGAAATCAGTCTGTTGTCAATAGACTGCTGAGCGTGAGAAAAGGCAGAAATGCATGACAAAAATCGTTAGAAATGAGGTGCCACAGTAAGCATCATTAGGGAAACTAAAATCATAAGACTATGCATTGTCTCCTAACCTGTTATAGACATTATTTTCTCACAAAAGTACATTGGTAATACCTAATTTCTCTTAAAGAAATAAACTTTCGCAAAACTTTATACATTGATATACACGTGCTTTTCTTTAAATATAACTCGGCTTTTTTTAATTAATAGCAAAGTCTGGCATTTTCCCCGCAGGGATTTGAAAGAAAAACTGGAGCATGACCCCCCGCCCCCCGACCCCAGCCAAAGCAATTTAGGCTTCACCCACTTCGTTCTTATGTTGACGTGATTTCTGCTTCATCATCAAGAAGGCAACCTAAAGAAGCTCACTGTTGAGATCAGTACGAAAGAAGGACAACGACAGGATTCGGACTAGAAAGGAATTTGGTGAGTCCTGATCGAGTCAGTCGAGTCTTTTAAAATTCCAGTTACGACACAATGACTTCTATTGCGTATAAAGAACTTAATTTGCAGGAAAAGACGCAACTGAAACTTGCATGTCAATGATTGTTGATATGAACGGCATGCAGTATATACTCTAAGAAGTCGACAAACCAATGCAATGAATGACTCGCGTCTTAGGGTAGTTGTAAAATGCTTAAAACAATGGTTATTAGAAAAACATTCTGCAGTCCAGCCATTTGGCATAATCACAGGAGTTTCATACATTTCCATTGCTACTCGTGTGATATAGTATACTGACACACTGGGATAAAAGCAATGGCAGTTCGGCTTCAGCTGACCCAAATTTCAAATTAGATCAGTGTTGCCAGACGATTTTTCAAAAGTTCTGAACATGTTCTTCAGAAAATCTGTAATCTGTAGATATGAAATAAAATCTTAAAATCAATGTACTGCATCCCCTGGTTTTTTCATAAACAATTTTTCGAAAAAGCGTTTTTTTTCATTTGGGGAAATGCCCTGAACTCATTTATTAATCTTGATTGTGTTCAGAATAAATAAAGAAGTATTGAATAAGTCTCAAATTGTTGAAATTCCATCCCTCCAAAGATATTGGAGTTTAGGTCTGGAATTATGTAGTACTCATAAGTGCAAAATACTCATGGGTACCATGAAGTGAAAGTAGCCTTTTAAATATTTTGTAATTTCTCAGGTCAATTTGCGGAATCAGAGACGAGAATGGTGCAAATCTGTAGACTTCGAATATTTGAAAGGAAAACTTGTATATGTGGCAATTTCCAGCATCGGCCTCGATCCTTCCTTGGCTGTTCGTATCCGTTACCCGTATTTCTTTCTGGTAATTATCTTTATATAATTGTAGTATCCCATGTTTATCTATAGTAGCTCAGAAGGATATGTTTGATATTAAAGTACTTTCGTATTATTATCTATGCATACAATTCCGTGTCTTATTTTTATATATGAATAAGTGCTTCGGTAGGAATTTCAAGTTTACTTTAGTGCAATGGAATAAGATGGAATACATTTTCAGGATTAACCTCGAGGTTAAGAGTGGCCATATACGAGCGTATTGTTCAGCTATTTGCTTTTATTCACAAGTGTCTTCGTTTTAAAGTAATATATGCCATGTGTATGTATGCTTACGTTTAAAGTATGTACTTATATATATGAAAGGTACTATAGATTATATACATACATATATACACTCACATACACATGCAAAATTTAATTAGGGTTTATATATATATATATATATATATATATATATATATATATATATATATATATATATATATATATCATTCGAGCTACAAATGTCCTTTAATATCTAATTCGCTCTACCTCGGAATTGATATATTTTCATATATGTATCGAAGGGGAATTTTTTAGTTGATAATAATTTCGTCCCCTCATGGGATCGAACCACCGTCTAGTGGACGGGAACGAAATCAGGACTGCCAGTGACGTTATCAAGTCGGCCAACAATGAGGCTATAAGTTTATATCGATTCTGACCATTACAAATCACCGTCGAACTCGGTGTTTTTCGTAATTAGAATCGATGAGAAACCCCCTCAACCATGTTAGCCAATTCGAACGTTTTGACCCACGTAGCCTTGTTATGAATAATTATCACATCACCGTGATTCATATAAGTCATTCGAGCTACAAATGTCCTTTAATATCTAATTCGCTCTACCTCGGAATTGATATATTTTCATATATGTACCGAAGGGGAATTTTTAGTTGATAATATTTCGAAATTATTATCAACTAAAAATTCCCCTTCGGTACATATATGAAAATATATCAATTCCGAGGTAGAGCGAATTAGATGTTAAAGGACATTTGTAGCTCGAATGACTTATATGAATCACGGTGAAGTGATAATTATTCATTATTATATATATATATATATATATATATATATATATATATATATATATATATAAAAGCCCTAATTAAATTTTGCATTAAGCAACTCTAAAAATGTACAGTAAGGTCCAAGTAGTGCAATGTTTTGATCTTCGTGTTTTGCTTTTGTACCAACGAATGGAAGGAGTTGACAGACAATCCTCTTATAACTGCGACACTTGGCAGTCACTTCCCTTTAATCATCCATCCAGGATGAACTGGAACTGGAATATAGCTTTGACAAAACTATTTGCATCCACAGAAGTTTTGGCATCTTTTTCCTTATCTATTAGAGCAAGTAGAATTCTCTCAGGTTGTTGCTCTACAGCTTTCACACCCTCCCATCTACAGGACCAGCGTGTCTCACTTACAGACTTCAATTTGATGTATGGACTGTATGGTGTTGGGTCAATATCTGGCATTTGTACAGAACGGAGAACATTCTCTCGCTTAGGTGTATTAAAGTAGTGGATGGACTGGACAACTCCAAGTGCATTCCCGATGATAGTATTTTGCTGCAATGTATCCTGTAGTGCAAGGTTGAGTAAACATGTAATAAAGTGTTCTCCGAAAATGTTAAAATTTGCGAGGGTTTTGTAATTTCATGATGAAAAAGTATACAAAACCACTTCATTAATAAACAACACTTTACACACGTCACTTTAGGCCACTTAGAAAACAGTCACTAGCATAAATAGATGTGTAATTGTTAATAACAAAAGGAAATTCAACTTCTCCTTCACCAACACACAAGACACCATTCCACGCCTTTCACAAGATAACTTTGCTACTATTTTCCTGTTTCTTAAACACACCAAGTCATTTTCTATATCTATAAATGTTTTATCAAAAGATAGCAGACTGAAACACTTTTCTTTTTCTTACCTACACTATATATTACTCACATAGAAATAATTAAGCAAGGAATACCGAGAGAGGAATCACAGGAGTGTCAACTATCTGCCTGCTGGCTGCTGTGTTTCCCGTTTCGGTAGCAGTATAGCCAGAATGCATAAGAACATTGCCATATGGTACTTTGATGATCGTAACATTGACTTATCATTAGAATGTTATTATGTATTAAGTTTCTAATATTACAGTTTCTCTACTGATTACCGTTCCTTATTACATTAGTTTTTATCATGTACTTATTTTTACCTTTATATTCAATATTAACTGTGCTGCCTAACTAAATTATTTGGCAATAATGCTATAGAAATAATGGCTAGTATATCGTAAATTGAAAAAGAAACCCACAAAGTCACTGTGTACAGTTATTTTACTCCACACTCGAGTACTTTCAGGTCCTATCTGTGGCCCATTTTCAAGAGTTGTCAGCCTGGGTCAAGGCCCATCAGTCCTCTGACAACTCTTGAAAATGGGCCACAGATAGGGCCTGAAAGTACTCGAGTGTGGAGTAAAATAAACTGTACACAGTGACTTTGTGGGTTTCTTTTTCAATCTTCAGAAGAAAACTGAAAAAAGTTTTTGTTTGGTATATCGTATATTACTGTACAGCTGTAGCCGATGGTTGATAATTAATGATAAAGAATACATAATGAACAATATACGATATCTAACAGAAAACCATTATAAAATCATCGGCACAACGATTTAAAGGGACTTTTCGAGACCTTGTTCTCCAACCATGAAATCAGCAATGGATGCATTTCAGCCTGCTGATGGTAAGACTCTCTCTCTCTCTCTCTCTCTCCTCTTGCACGACATGTTTGTTCATAATTTTAGCTTCTAACATATTCTATAACAACCATACATATTACATATGTATACTCTCAATTGTAATGGTAATTCACATGCGATTATTTATTATTTGGTTACAAATACAGGTTAATATTTATTTTTATTCTTATGCTTATTAAAAAAAAAAGCTTTCCCGAATGCCCAAATATCTCAACCAGAAATGTTTAGAGAGGATATAACAAAAAGATAAGGATAGCACACAACTGTTTCGGAGTGAAACAAATGAAAACAAAGAAACATCGAATAGAGAAAGTGATCTCAAGAAAACTGCAGCACTGAGTTGTAAGGAGAGAAGACAGACACGAGGCAAAGTTAATTCATGTGAGAACTAGAGACACCGGTGTAAATCTCTGAGCTGTTTTAAGAGTGAATCTAAAAAAGAATTAAGAATGGTGTGTATGTGTATACAGCACAAGTAACCGCATACAAAGGATGTTTAAAGCTATTTTCCTTTCCTTTTTCACACATTTCTTCTGAGGTGAAACCCATAGTCTCAGAGCAGCCAGCCAGGAGGCATCCTAACAAAAGAGGAACAACAAACATCCATCCGCTGCAATCTTCTTAACTTGACTTTGCCGCTTTTGCTCGCAACGGTAGGTAGGTAGGATGGCGTTTTCTGTGAACAAGGTATCATTTTTTTGTGTCAGTTTCAATACCACTCAGTTTGCTACGAGGTTTTCCTAGGCTACAACTAAAATGTGGAATAGCTTGCCCAGTGCAATTTTAGAATCTTCCGACCTACAAGTGTTTTATGAAGCGAGGCGCAAAGTCATTCCTGCTTTCCGCTGACGTCCGAAATCAGGTGTATCGTTCTTGTGTTCTGTTCCCGGAAATGGATTG
Organism: Macrobrachium nipponense; assembly: GCF_015104395.2. NCBI lineage: Eukaryota > Metazoa > Arthropoda > Malacostraca > Decapoda > Palaemonidae > Macrobrachium > Macrobrachium nipponense. Next base: position 62,038,482 of record NC_061110.1, on the reverse strand, counting down.
ATTTATCATCTTTTCTTGGAACTTTTCTCTTTCTGCAATCTGGTTTCCGTTTAGAACTATCTTGTTTGTTGACTCTTTCCATAAAGGTTTTCAACTGAAGATTTAAAGAAAGAAAAACCATAAAAGTCCAAATGGACTTCACTCTTGGTTGTGAGTTTTTTGAGCCCTGCCATAATAGGGTCTGGAAATGCTCTACATAAGGAGGTTGGTTTCCCTCACACTGAGGGACCTGGGGCAACCCGAAAAAGATGGTAAGGGATGGTAAGGGAGAGCATCAGTGTCAGCAACGCACACACACACACACAGTTCTGAGGATCGTGCTTTCAAGGAGCAAGGGACTGACCGGGATCACTGGCGAAGGAGGAAACGGATCAATCACAGAAAATGCAATAGAATAAGATACGAATTAAATCGTTTGTTCTGAGGTCTATGTTGGCATTGGTCTTCTTATGGAAGGGAAGATCTGACCTTTCGCCGCCATTCGCAAGGAGACCAAAATCTTCCAAGAGTTTCCAAGGTCAACATGTACGGAAATTTTACTATTTCTTCCTATATATTTAGCAACGATTCGCCAACGAGACTTGATAAACCAGTTATACAGTAAAAGAAATATTTTTGGGGAATAACTTAGTTAAGATTGCTATTTCCAAAGACTGACGCCACAGAATTCCTTCCTGTACACTGGAAAATCATAACGATTTCCATCGAAAGAAAAGTCAAAGCACTTGTATGATTATCAATACCTATTTTTTTTTTCTCTCTGAAAACCAAAAAGACATTCCAAAAACCATAAGACAGGAAAAAAAAAAGTTACAAAGTACTCATTTAGTATGGCATTCAAAATGTACAAAATATAAAAAATCAGGAAATGAACAATTTTAAGGTATTATATTACAATAATGAGCCTTCATTATTAACGCTGAATATGGTTGGGATACATCGTGTATATATATATATATATATATATATATATGTATATATATATATATATATATATATATATATATATATATATATATATATATATATATATATATATATATATCGACCAGTGCTTTATTTGTACACAAGAATGATTTTTACCATAGTATAAACTGGGAAAATTCATCTGAGGTAATTTTCTGTAACCATATTGTAAAAAGAAATATGATTGAATCTGCCTTTATTAAGCATTTTAACAATCAACTTATGAATCTGAGTTCAGGACTTTTTAAATTAGATAGTTACCTTGTTTATAAAATTGTAAGGAAATACAATGTCACCTTTTAGCAATATCCTTTTATACTAACTGCCGTTTCAGTTCTTAAGCACTTTTAAAGTATTCTTACTTGTTTGGTAGTGACAATTTGTAATGATGGTTTTCTTGTTAATGGCTTTGATCTGTGTTTTTTGTGAAATTTTCTTGTTTATGTTTCTATTTATTTATTTTACCTTATACGCCGAAGAAATGTACGCAATACACGAAAGCGCTTGGTACCTGGTCTTTCATTTTTCACCTTTCATGGGCTATTTACCTACATATTTGGTGACTTATTGCTGATATATATATATATATATATATAATATATATATATATATATATATTATGTATATATATATATTGTCACACATGCAAAGAGACATCATAGTAGGCTGGGAAGGGGGTAGGAACGCACAGATTCCCATTTATACAACAGTATGTATTATGTTAAAAATGACCACATAGGAAATATTAAATTATAATCAATTACAATTAAAGTCAATAGCAATTATATATACTTACGCATTCTAAAACTGCACAAAAGAGAATTTAAAATGAACTAGAAAGGAAAAACACAAGACGCACCCATCAGAGTAAGAGAAGGTAAGGCACTAAAGAATAGAACATAGAACAGATACCAACGAACAGTCAAGTTATGTTATGCAGAAGGGAACAGCAGATGATTGACAATTTAGTGTGCCTATGTTCCCTACTTTGCGTAGGGCCTCAGTTGTCATATTTCATTGGGTTTCTATGTCAGAAAGTTTGCGATTAAACCATCTGCAACCCCTATGGTTACTCACGCCCAGAGTCAAAGTATACCGGGTCTGCTCACGAGGCGGTACTAAAACGTATCACCGCCCCTTGTGAAACGTCATCAGTTACAAAAGGACCATATCTCTATGAAACTATATTTACGATAACATTTTCATATGACTATTTTTGCGATGGCGTTTTTTTATATAAATTTTCCTCTTATTGCATGTTGCCGTATACTACGTTAAAGTACAACTAATGCTCTTTCAAATGATATATGGCACATTACAATTACAATTACGATTACTTTCAATCCCACAAGCGCGCACAGAAAAAATTATCTACGCACACATAAATGTGCAATTACTTCATCCGTCAACCTACATACATTCACGTTTCGTAGCGTATCTGACTAAGGAATAATGATAGAAAGAAACTGGAAAATGGATTAGAAAGCTGATAAAATTTACTATACTATGCATAAATAAAATTGGAAGATGGACCAAAATTTTTAAATTTTATGTAAATATTTACCACATTTTTCTTACATAATTTTTCATCTTATTACATTTAGCCATATACCATGTAAAAGTACAAAGAATACCCTTTCAATTGGTATATGACACATTACAATTACAATTATTTTCAAACCCATAATCGCACACAGAAAAAATTATCTACGCACGCAAAAATGATAAAAAATTAAGCATTCCTGGGAGATCTGAAATCTAGCCCGCCCCTTGTGTAACGTCATCAGATACATCCAGCCAGACTGACGAATAACTTTTTGTACTTTTCCCGAAAATATTATAATCGTTTAAGCCATGCATAATTAATACCTATATGTATACAATTTGCGTTATATGTAAACTTATGTGTTCGGAAGTATATTTATGTGATATGAAGTGCTAATGAGAAATTTGTTGGATATGTGTTCCCTGTATCATTTTCTTCATCATTTATTCCTTTGATACCTTGTATCGTATATGATGTAATTCTTATACTTTTGATATTGTTTTCTTTTTTGTGGCCAAGTCGTGCAAATGCAACTGCCACTTTTTACACTGCCTGTATCCACATTTTCTTTGTATTTATTGCATAACAATAAGTATTCTTAAGAAGATTTGGAAAATATAATTAATCTATCATTCTAACCTTTAGCATAAAAAAAAGTTGCCTTTCAAAGTGAGGTATGAACACAGTGACAGAACTAAATACATTTCTTAAGAATGATCTAAAATCTTGATAATATTACTATAAACCTGAGAGAAAGAGAGAGAGAGGAGAGAGATAGAGAGAGAGACGAGAGAGAGAGAGAGAGTTGTCATGTTATAAAAAATGGACTTGAAGAGAATACAGCAAACCAGTTTATAGGTAAGCAAATAAATAAGTAAAGAATAAACATATGAAGAAAGCTGGAGTAACTATGTGTGTTCAAACTGGTATATTTTATGTGCAATAAAACAAGGCTTGGTGGCTAAATGAGAAAGTGGGTATTAAGTAAAATCAAACATGTGACCTCTGTACAGATTTTATCAAAAACACCATGCGATATGGATTAAATGTATAAAAACTTTAGCTTCTTTAAGCAATTCAATGGAGACGCACAGGAAGTGTTGAGCAGACCCTATATACTTTGACTGCTCACGCCCATGTGAGAATTGGCTCTGCCTGATATGTATATTTGTACTACATTATATATATATATATATATATATATATATATATTGTATAAACATATATCTATATATATAATATATATATATATATATATATATATATATATATATATATCTCTATCTACTTATATATATATATATATATATATCATATATATATATATATATATATATATATATATATATATATATATATATATGTATGTATGTATATATGATACACGTGTGTTTGTGGGTGTGATGATAGATCGAGAACCATTCTGATTTTTATATAATTTTGTACCTTGCTGCCTTAACCTTCCTGAATATGAAAAATTTGGTCATTTACTGAAATATCTTTTTCACTACAGTTTCATTTTCGTTTTCAGACTGTGAAACCTTCTCCATCACGACCCATTTTCAGCCCATTTCGCGAAACCTGTTGACAGCAGAACATCCTGACGCCTCGTGCATTTCTGTGACGTCACCGAGGAGGAGGTGGGGAGAGAAGTGGCGAGGCGGAGGCGTGGGTGAGCGGCGACTGCGACTGCGAGCGGCACATTGAGACTTGAGAGTCTGATTGAGTGAATGAGTGAGTGAGGGCCACACAAGCTCTAAGACGACAGTGCCGAGTAGAGTGGAGCTCTCCTTGGAAGAACTCCGGTGCATTCTGCTCCTGGGAAGAGGAGTGTGCTTTTGTGTTCTGCTTCTTGTGTTCATGGATTGATCGTCTATTTTTTCTTCGCTCGAGGTCGATGTCGTTCTGGGAGGACTTCATAAGAGGATCATCTCACTGGGAAAACATACAACGATGCTCACCATAATACAGGTAAATTCCAATAGATAAATGAATAGTACTAATCTCGAAACCATTAAATTGTGATGATATTTCTCAATAACCGCATTCAGCAAATCGTGAGATGCACATTTTCTGAATAATGTCTATATATGTATGTATGTATGTATGTATATATATATATATATATATATATATATATATATATATATATATGTCGTGTTACCGTATATTTTATTAAAAGATTGTACGCATGTACATGGAACCATACATATTTCAAATTAAATTTGTCATTACAAACATATTGTAGTATATGTATTTACTTATTTCAAACAAACGTCTGCGTACACGCATACAAACGCATATATTTATATATATATATATATATATATATATATATATATATATATATATATAGATATATATATATATATATAGGCTATATACATACACACACACGCACACACACACACACACACATATATATATAGATATATATATGATATATAGATATAGATAATATATATATATATATATATATATATATATATATATATATATATATATATATATATATATTTAATGTTAGTGTGTATGTATGTCGAAGCATACCCACAGTAGAATGATAATAGCTTAATGGGCGATGTGTAAGAGTGGACTCGGGCGTGTAGTTGACTGTCGTAGGAGGAGGGAGGAAGGAGGAAGGAAGAAGGGGAAGGAAAGGCGTGAAAGATGAAGAGAGGCGACAAAGACAGAAACGTCAAGATAGCGAGAGAATCCGGTGCCTCGATCAACTGCACGGGGACGGTTCATGAAAAATTATTTTTTTTTTAGCTTTCTTATGAAAATGCGATCCACCATTAAGCTAGAAGAAAGTAATTTCGGCGACTTACTAAACTGGAATGAAAGAATCTGTTTTCATGATGCATAACGCGGGCTCTCAGCCGCAGGGGCAAGTCAGAGGAAAGAGAGAGGCAAAACTGAACCTCTTAATTGGATGATACGTGAAAGTTCGAAACACTTTGACAATCACAAACAAGTTTGCGAAAAGAAATTCAATCCAAAACCTGTGCTCTGAATCCTAAATGACAAAAGTCAATTATTTCTAATAGTTGAACCGAGGAAGACGACACTCAAAACCTAATAACTACATCAGACCACAAATGCAACAAAAGATAATCAGAAGAAACAAAGAAAAAAAGATGAGACCAAAAGCATTTAATGCTTCGAATCAGTTACGGTGGTCACCGATGCGTGGAGAGAGAGAGAGAGAGAGAGAGAGAGAGAGAGAGAGAGAGTTGTTGGGGAAGAGAGGGAGAAAGTGACGATTAAACAATCTGCGGCCAAATATCGGCCCTCGCAGCTGATCACCTCCGTCCCTTTCGCTGAACTCGAGACCAGAGCCTAAAACTGACGCGTGAATTGCTATTATGGCTGAATCTCTTTTCGGTGACACAGCTAAAACACCTTTATTTGGTGGGTTGAATAGTAATGCTAAACATGAAGTGCATTGTACTAAAACTAACTGTACCAAGATACAAGAATATGTAAAATAAATAAATTAATAAATAGACAAACAAATAAATAAATAAATAAATAAATAAATAAAAGGTCTACTGATACTGACAAACTTAACTTGCATACTTACAGCATTTCTACAATAAAGTGTGGATTGGAAGAGCCAATATACTACAGGAGGAATGCCAGATAAATACTAATCCATGCTCATTAGCAGAACGAGAATTTAACACTAACCATTGTCTTCTAACAAAACGCTAAGACCTAGTATACTTGGACAAATGGATGAACAGACAAAATTTCAGCTCGGTAAACAAATCTCAGTCTTTACTGACATCAGTTTAAATAAATTTACCTCCCTCCATAACAGCCTCCCAAACTTACTACATTGCCTTTTCCACTTCTGAATGCAGTTGCTAATAAAGGCTTGGACATTTAGGCACTTGGTAGGAAGCGCAAGCATAACGCACTTCCAGTAATAGGCTAACATTAGCGTGAAGTGGCGTGGAGGGAAGGAAGGAAGGAAGCAAGGAAGGAAGGAAGAAAGAAAGAAAGGAAGGAAGGAAGGTAGAGAGGCGCCCTGAAGAGGCGAGCGTTCGAGAGGAACGGAGGAAAGGGAGGAAGAAGAATTGGGAGCCGACTAGGCCTTCCCCCCCTGGCCCCCTGTGAACGGGAACGTGGCCGCCTCGTGGGTGTGTGATGTGACGTGGGAAAGTACATGCGAAAAATGTAGTGCTTACATTTGGATGGACGAATTAATCCAGAATTATCAGAGCAAAAAGTATGACGTGACCATTCTCCGTGTTAAAAGGCGTGATGAATGAGATCATTTAGTATACCTGTATCGAACGAAGTCTGAAGTGGCGACATGGCAATCAGGTATCAGGTAGTATGATGATGCAAAAAATTTAACTGCTCATTTTCTTTTCTTTTTTCCGGAAGCATGACAAACGTTTTTTTATTATTGAAATAAATGTGAGGCTGTAATAGCCATGGCGATATATAAATACTTCCAGTAAAGTTTTTGTATTTAGACAAATGTTAAAACATATAAACTTCCAACAGTCATATAATTCAGAGAGGATGTTTTATGTTTCATTTGCCATGAAACATAAAACTGATACAAAGCCTAATCTAGACCAAAGTTATATAACAGAATTCTCAAACTTGAATGAAATGAAACATCCTGCAATGCTTTCTCTCTCCAGAAGTGAATCGGCTGATGATATTCGTATACAACACAAACACAGCATATTTGCCAACGCTTCTTGGAGCCAGCCATGCCAGGATTTCTCTCAGAACTCTGCACACACACACACACACACACACACGCACGCACGCACACACACACACACACACACACACACACACACACACACAATTGAGCAGGGCAAACGTCCGTTTAAAATCAGGCCTAGAAGTGAAACCTGCATCCCTTTTGTGGAGTGCAGATTGACATGTAATGACTTATGGTGTCAGTTTTGATTAAGAGTATTTCACAGTTTAATCTCATGAAAAAGTAATCGACTTGAAATTCGCCATTCATTGTCAGCCCACTCATCCTTCCTTAGATGTGCCAGAATACAAAAATCGCAGTCTAACTTTCTTCAAGTCATGTTTAACAAAATCAGAGTGAAAGCCAGGCAGAGAAAAGAAAGACGACTTTATCTGCAGCCTAGACGATAAATGCACTTCCTTAAAAGCCATTTTGCAGCCTAATCAAAATTCACGCATGAACACCTTCAGATGAACAACAAACACGAAAGCAATTTCAGGCTTCCATTTTCTTTTTGAAACACTTTATTCTAGAATTCGGATTGTAATGATAATACTGACTGATGCATCACTCAAAAAATAAATACACTCAAGACCTCACGCAAAATTCGACGCATGCTGAAGGAAATTTCTCCAGTTTTCAACGAATGATTGCATTCGCACACCTAAACAGCTAGTCTAGGCAACACTTGACATCGATCAGTAACTGTCGAAACTAGACAAACATTGTATAAACGTAACATGGATCGCGCCAGACTTGATCTTTGTAATAGCTACATTGTAACGCATTCGTTGGCTAGCCGTGCTAATAGAGAGAAAGAAATAAAGTCGGTCAGAATAGAGAGAGGAGAGAGAGAGAGAGAGAGAGAGAGAGAGAGAGAGTATTTTCGTCGCTCACACTCCAAATGTTTTGCAATAGATTAGTTGCAATCATTCTATTTCATAAAAACCCGCCAAAATTGTAACTTTTCCCTTAACTTTTTAGTGTTGGCGACTTGTACTTGAATCTACAAACAGCAATGTGTTCAGGAAGTCTTTTTACATATGACACGTATTAAGGTGAAAGCGAAAATTATCAACAAGGCATTGCGTCAAGAGTTCTTTGTGGAAAGTGAAGAAGAAATAACGCGAAATAACATCCACTATTCCTGCCCGCCCCGAGGCAAGTAAGACTTGCTGAGTAAAACTCTTCCCGGGAATAGAGCAACTAGAGACTTTATGTGATGTTGAATCACATACGAATGAGCTCTCCGCAATATTATATATAGTGTACTCTCAAACTCATTTATTTAGTGAATTGCTTTCATTGTCCTTGCTACGCTAAAAGCCTCATTTCACCATCATCATTATCAAATTTGATTTACACTATGGTAAGGTTTATTATTACAATGATTCAAGTTGTTAGTATTTGGGTGGGTGTCTTCACTGTATGTATCCGTTTCGTAAAGTCTGTGTTCCTTAATCATTTCCTTATCTGGTCGTCAAGGATGCAGAACTGGGTCCAAGGATAGGGCAACGCAGGATTATCAGACACTAGCCTAACACTTCGTGCAGTGTTCTACACACACCCGTTCATCGAGGAATAAATTCTAAGGCTGCAATTACAAGAGTGTATTAATGCAGATTTCTTGTTTCATGATGATCGTCTCTGTTCACTTTCTGGGTTGCAAATGGTGTCCATTTTCACGAGGCGAGGCCTCGCAGCCAGCCAAGAACCCACTAATAAAGGTCCGGATGGTAATTTGGATGGACAGGGAAGTCACTGGCTTTTTATTTTTTTATTTATTTATTTTTTTTTTTGCTGTTGTTCACGATGCGTTTTCCGCTTCCAAAGTTACCGCCACTGTTATAAAAGTTTCCATTAAACTCTGTAGGCTCCGTAAAGTGGTAGGGCCGTCAGTGCGCCTCAAACGTTGCACTGTAGGCATTACTTGAGGTTCTTTGCAGCGTGCCTTCGGCCCCTGCCTGCACTCCCTTTCATCCTTTTTACTGTATCTCCTTTCATAATCTCTTCCATCTTACTTTTCCATCCTCTTCTAACAATTGATTCATGGTGCAACTGCAAGGTTTTCCTCCTGTTACACCTTTCAAACCTTTACTTTAAATTTCCGCTTCGGCGCTGAATGACCTCATAGGTCCTAGTGCTTGGCCTTTGGCCTAAATTCTATATTCAATTCAATTCAGTAAAGTCTGCAGGCAAAACATCAGCTTTGGTTATATAGATCAGCGGGTTTGCTTTTTGGATGTGGAAAGCTTCAAGGAAGTAGACTTTTCTTATAAGGAATGGAGTCCAGAATTTCAACAGCGAGGAACTTGGTCCTCAGTCTGTTGAGGGATGGACGGTCTTTGTGTGGTGGCTGGGCAGGATTTCAGAGACAATCAGTGGTCATGCACATGAAAGCTAATGACGACATGAGCTGGGGTATATATACTTATAGATGGCATCAGATCTCTTAGGATCTTTTGCAGAGATCATGTTTCCTGTATTATTTAATAAATCAGGTTGAAAAAAGTCAATTTTGTCGTCTGCAAAGTGGTAGTCACCTTTTCGCTATCTACATGACTTTATCATGGCTGAATCTACTGTGCATTATTCCTTTGCAGATTCATCTAATGGTGTTTCCCTCATCGGTTACTTGGGTGTTTTTTATGCCATTAAACAAGGGTGGAACAAATTTTTTCATTTCAAAGTGCCTGTGAGAATATCCCAACACAAATAAACAACGAATGCATGGTAAATTCAGAGAGGCTGAAGGCGTCGTGAGGAAGAAAATTACAGAAATACCACCACTAACTCGCCAGGTGACAAAATTACCCTTACTTTTACAATAAGAAATAAATAGCTTTCCTGGCGTGATTTGAAGACATCTCATAAGATACATATGCATAAATACCTGGTTGGGAGGTGCCGTAAAACTTGTATCAGAATGACCGCCACCAGGACCTTTAAGATTTTCCCATCACCTTCATTGGGACACTATCTTCAGCCACTACAGTATGGATCATGGCACAAGGGCTGAATGACAATGGTGTTGAAATTCCAGACCCAGCCCTTACCAACCCTTGATAACTCACTAAGAAAAACTAATGTAACGTTCTCCAAAATCTTTTGGACATAAGCTTAAAGAAGTGCTATCTGGTAACTTGTTTCGAAATGAATGAAGCCATCTCATAGCAACCATTGTTGTTGGTTTATTTCACAAATTCCCAACATTTTCATATTTCAACTGCATTTTTTATTTTACTGCCCTGCAGTCTTTTGACTACATGATCTCCCCTTGGAGAGTCCCAACAGAACAGTATTAAATTCTTAGCTTGACCTGTGGTTGATCTTTTTGGAAAACGTTGCCATTACATGTCTGATCCTAGGATGATAAGTTTAGGAGTTGCTGGTGTCAGAATGGAAGGCACTGAATTTCCTTTCATACCAGAGTGCCAACCTGTGAGGGAACTTTGTCCTCAGGTAATGAGATACGGCCGTTTCTCTGATTTAGAGACAAGTTTTGATGGATGGTAATTTCACTCTTCAGGGTAAGCGCTCTTTGTTATTCTTTCCAAAGAAAATGGCGGAGAGACGAAGGTCAAGGTCCTAAGTTTCTCTAATCTTTCAAACATTTTATGGTTTCAAGGATAAATATGGCTAAACCTTTGGGTGCAGCTAAGCCTTCACCTCAAGTGACCCTCCCACTCATCTTGTGCCATTCAGTGGTGAGACCAGAGAGGACCTTGATCGGTGACAGGATGACAGAAACCTTTTGGTGGGAGCTCCTCTGAACTATCCCCTCTGAAGATGCATCTGTTCTTGGATTCCCACCTTAATAGCTCATTTTTCTGAGGTGTGTAGACAAAAGATATACTTCATCTGCATATCACATAATGGAAATGCAAGCAGCTTTGCTAGTGATGCAAACATTCCAAGGGCAGTTGGTATGTTTCTCAGTAGTGTTACTGAGCAACAACACCACCGTAGTGACATTTCAATAAAGAGGGAGGGGCAGTCACCCTTTCTCTCTGTCCGCTGGAAGGCAGCTACATGAGCTTGCAATTCACCATGCCATTTAGCTATCAACTGATAACATCCCTGGCAGGCAGAATATTCTGGCAGGTCAGCTCAGCCTCTGGGGTCAGGTTGCAGGGACAAAGTAGGCTCTACACATCCATGAATAGAGGAGAGGCTGTTTGAGCTTTGGGGAACACGTCCCATCTAAACGGGAAGCTCATGGTACTCTGCTCCACTGTTCCAAAGTCATGGGCAGCTGGATGATGCCTTCCAGCACCCTTGAGACATTCAGGATGTCTATGCCCTTCCACCGTTTTACCTAGTTTGTTTTGTGAGTAAAGAGGGTTTTGATCATCTTGTTTCTCAAGTTGACCTTTGTGGCTCCTTGTTGGCCACATTATTATTATTATTATTATTATTATTATTATTATTATTATTATTATTATTATTATTATTATTATTAGATGAGACCTATTCAAATGGCACAAGCACACAAGGGCTACTAACTTGAAATTCAATCTTCCAAAGAATGTTGGTTTTAACCTCCCACCAAAGGCCCCACACTGCAGCAGTAACTGATCATGATACAGAGCCAGTGATTTTTCATTGCCCTGGGGAGATGCAAACTCACGACATCTGAGTGGCATGACACTGTACTAACCACAATACCAGCAGACCGGGTGAATGGTTCCAGGATCCACTTTCTTTCTTGGTCAAGGCACTAAGATGGATCCCTCTTGGCTCCCATAACATTATCAGCCACAAGTTCAGATGTACCATCAGACAGTTTATTTTCTTTCTTTAAACCTTCAGCCAAAAGCCCATACGGAAGGAGTCAGCAAACTATTAACACAATATGGTTTCAGAGGGGAATCAGCCAGCAGAAAAAGAAAGTTATAGGAAAAGGCTGTAATTTGATAAACATGAGGGAATAGAAAATAAAACTGATATATCCAAAATTTAGATGTCAGCAGAGAAGAGAGTAGGAATAAATTTGCTCCTTGCTTAAATATTTGGAGATCAGAAGACTCCACAACTGCACAAGGCAAACAATTCCACATTTTAGTTGTAGCTAAGATGAAGTTTTAGGAAACTGATTATATCAAACCTAATGCTAGAAAAGGACAGTGTTTGCAGCAACAGCCTACCTGGTGTTACGAAAAAAAAATCAGCTAGATGAGGTAAAGTAAAGTACAAACCATATGGCATATTCTATGAAACAAACATAATGATCTCACTTTATCTTTGTGCCACAGGTCAGCATTAAAAGTTGTGGAAATAACCTGATTGATGATATAACTTTATCCAAGGGTTTGAGTTAAGAGGCCGCACCAAAGACCACACTAGAGAGCAAGGAAGAAGAGGAGTTAAAACATTTAGATTTTATAGCTTCATCCTCAAACATTCTCAAAGTTTTCTGCAAGATATCAACTTTTGAGAAACAGAGGAAGCAATATTAAATATATGCTTCTCAAAAGTAAATTTCCTTATCAAAAGTTATAACTAAAATCTTAAAAGTCACTAACATTTAAACCATATAATCTAAACGTAGATCAGGTAAAAGAGTTCTGGATTGACTAATGGTCATACTTTGAGTTTTAGAAGGGGTAAGCTTCATGCCTCAAAGCCTACTCCACACTTCAATATATGTCAAGTCTCTATTAATGGATTCTGTAATCAGAGATCTAAGGCATGAAGAAAGAACACGAAGAAGGAGCATATGCAATCAGTTTGTTCTCTGGATCTTGCAACATGTCAGTAGTATATAGATAATGAATAGCAAAGATCTTAGAACACTACCTTGATGAACACTTGAAATGAGATATTATGAAAGCTACTATACTGGCCACCAACACAGACCCTCTGGTTTCTGCTTATTAATTATTCATTCAGAATATTAACAAAAGATCCACTAGTTCCCATTAATCTTTGCTTATAAATAACTAAACTTAAAACTAAACTGACCATGTGTACCTCTGCACCCTCATCAAAGCCACTCTTCAAGACAGTGTATATTTACAAGAGTGTACCACATATGCCAAGCACTTTAAAAACCCCAAACTGTAATGCTAGTAGCAGGTTATTAACCTTCATCAAACCTACAGAGAACAGAGATCTTTAGAAAGCAGCTTCTAAAAATACGTAGATAAAACGAGGTTAATTTAATTGGCCTATATCTAGAGGGACATGAAGATGGACTTAGTCCCTTAGGTATTGCAGTAATGCTTCCTCCAAACTGATTTTCTGAAAATAGCTGTAATATATAACACACACATATATATACTATAGGCCAATGAGCAAAACCTTGACTTCCCTGGACCTGAGCTCCATTGAATACAACTTAAGCTTTGGAAAGCATGACTGAGACAACACTCATGAAAGAAACAGTGATACTCTTGTTGCAGGACTGCAAAAAAAAAAAAATGTCTGGATACCTCCACTGTTTCTTTGCTAACAAGTACAAAGGAAGGTAGACCATGTTTTGTGATTGTATTGTAGAAGAGACCTCCCTCCATTCAGAACTTCTGTTCAGCAGATCTATGACTTTCTCATTTATCTTTGCTGAAACAAACATCACTTAGTTTATGATGAAACGCTATCACATTTCTTAAACACAAGTTTTCAGACTGAAGGGTTTAGACCTCTCTTCATCAGTCACGTTGTCTATGCTTATGAAGACCTTCATTCTCTTTGAGAAACCTTTCCTCCTGAGTGGGACATAACTCTCATGCTCCACACAATTACCCAGGCACTTTACGACCCCCTGGGAGAAGTCTCAGACCAAGATCTCATACTCAAGGTTGTCTTTTTGCTATCTTTAACCCTCAGATTTTGTTGGTGGTGACTCAGTACCAGATGCTCTTGTCCCTTATGTGCGCCATTCAGTACCTTATGAAAAGAACAGGTCGCCTTAGTTCAAAGTTCTGGAGGCTTTTGTTAATATTGCCACGCGCCAGGATTCTAGACGTCTAATAGCTGCGCATTCTGTGTATTTAGTATCAAAGTAAGATTCTGGTAACTACAAAAGATCCATGGATTCTGAGTGTATAGTATCTGTAAAAGATCCCTGGATTCTGAGTGGCTAGTACACTGCTTCTCAACCTTCATTTTATTCCTCATTTCATGAATTCTCAACCTTCGTGTGGCTCCCTTTCATTTTTCTCCAAAATTCCACATGCACCCAATAAAAAACAGATAAAAAGGATAAAGTAAATAAATAAATGAATAAATAAATAGGTAAATAAATAAATAAATAAATAAATAAATAAATAAATAAATAAATAAATAAATAAAATGTTGATGAAGAAAACTCATTTGCTTTATAAAAACTAAATTTATTACAAACTTGACAGTTATAATTATCTTAGTTGATGGATTATTGTAGTATGCTTAATGCCTTAAATTGAATCACTACACTACAAAATACCAGCCGTCACTAGCAGCATTAGCCTCACAGGAAATTTGAATTTCGTTATGGAAAAGTTCACTCAACCTCTGCATACATTATAACGCATTGGTGGGAAGACTGAAATTGTTTATTTTCACTCACTTGATGATTCCGAGGTTGTTTCATTGACAATGCACATCTCATGTCAGGGTCCACATCTAGTCGGTTTTGGTTCTCATTCTTAACTTGAAGAAGGGTGGAGAAACCAGACTCACATAAATAGGTAATTGAAAAAGGCTAGAGTAGTCGAAGTGCAATTTCACTAACTTTTGGATATGACATGCATTGAACACCAGAATATATTCTGAGATTTTTCTTCATAGAGATCTTTGGCAGCAGAACCATTTTTGAGACCAAGGAACTCGTCCTGGACATCACTGGGTATATTAGTAATGTCAAGAATGTCAGAGAATGGATTCCTCACCAACTTCCCTTCTTCCTCCATGATTTCTGGAAAGTATTTTCCAAGTGTGTTTTCTAAGGATCTCAAATGTTGAGTGATTTAAGTTTTAAGTAATGGCTCAAGGAGACAATATTGTTCATTCTCGTCAAGGATAGTTTAAAGGTTTTCAAACATGGCAACATTCCCAGCACCAACTTTCCTTTGCCAATTCTGGAGCTTGGCAATAAATCCACGAAGACAATCCATGTGGTGAAAGACATTTTTTCTTTGCCTTATAGCTTAAGATTCAACCTATTTAGCTGCTCAAATAATATATATCTGCTAAATATGCAAAGCATGACTCAACAGGTCAGCTTTCCCTTGCACTTACAGGAACAACATTCTGATTTCTAACAATATTTTGAAATATAATATTTGTAACAGTCTGCTATATCCCCCATAAATTCTTGTCATGGCCCCCAGGTTAAGAGCCCATGGCCTAGCATCGGTAAAAGATCCTTGGATTCCAGGTATCTAATGTCTATAAAAGGTCCATGGATTCTGAGCACCTAGTATCTGTACAAGATTGCTGTATTCTAGGTATCTATTATCTGTAAGAGATCTTATAATTCCGAGTGTTTAGTAGCTGTAATAGATCATTAGATTGTGAGTGTCAAGCCTGTAAAAGATCCCAGGATTTAGAGTGTCTAGTACCTGTAACAGACCTCTGAATTCTAAATGTCAAGATCCCTGAATTCTGAGTATCCAATATTTGTACACAACTGCTTGATTCTGTGTCTACTGTCTGTGCAAGATTCATAGATACTGTATGCCTAATATCTGTAAAAGATCTATGGAATCTGGGTCTAGTATCTGCATAAGATTGTCAGATTCTGGGGTGTCTAGTATGTGAAAAAGATCCTTGGATTCCAGGTGGCTAGTATCTGTAAAAGATCCCTGGATTCTGAGTGCCAAGTATTGGTAAAGGATCTGTGGATTCTGAGTGTCACGTCTGTAAAAGATCCCTGGATTCTGAGTGTTAAAATATTGGTAAAAGATCCATGGATTTTGAATGTCAAGTTTGTAAAAGATCCTGGAGTCTGAATGTCAAGTCTGTAAAAGATCTCTGGTTTCTGAGTGTCAAGTCTATAAAAGATCCCTGGATTCTGAGTGTCTATATCAGCAAAAGATTCCTGTATTGTGTGTGTTTACTATCTGCGAAAGATTCCTAGATATTGTATGTCTAATATCTGTAAAAGATCATTGTAAAATACTGTGGGTGTCTAGTATCTGTAAATGGTCCCTGGATTGAGCGTCTACGTAGTATCTGTAAAAGATCACAGGATTCGGGGAGTATGATATCTGTAAAAGGTCCCTTGGTTGAGTGTCTAGTATCTGTAAGAGATCCCTGGATTATGAGTGTCAAGTATCTATAAAAAATCCCTGGACTCCGGGTGCTGGAATTTTGGTGTCTAAGTATGCGTGCAAGGTTCCTGGATTACATGTTCGTATATCTGTCTAAGTCCTAAGATTTCAGAAGTCTGGATGCTTTGTGAGTCCTGGGGTCTTCTATTTCTGTAGAAACCCGGCTTCTAAGTATTTAGCATTAGTGCAAAATTTCCGGATTCTGGGTATCTGGCATCTGTGAAAATTTCCTGGATTGAGTTTACTACCTATGCAAGATTTTGGGATTCCATGTGTTTAGTAGGTGCATGTTCAAGATGCTTGGATTCTGGGCGTCTGGGACCTGTGCAAGTTTTCATGATTCCGGGTGTGTAGTATCTGAGTAAGATTCCAAATTCCGAGTGTCTACTAATTGTGTAAGAGTTCCTGATTCCAAATGTCAAGTATCTGTATTTGTATATTAGTTTCCCGGATTTTGAGTATGTCAAACATGACCACCTTATTTTTTTCTTTATAGTATTTGATGATTCTTGTAATTCTTGGTTTTCATCTCTCTTTCTTTGCGTGTGTATTTTACGCGCGTGTGTACAGTTAGAACTCCCCCCCCCCCCTTCTCTCTCTCATTTTATGTGCCTGTGTGTGCAGTGCAGCGAAAACCATCTCTCTCTCTCTCTCTCTCTCTCTCTCTCTCTCTCTCTCTCTGGGCTAAGGAGCCTTTTAGTTTGGACTAAGTTTATACTGAACTACCTACGTAACGTTTATGAAAATGCTGAAGTGAGACAGTTTGTCAGCCAGAGTCAGTCTCTCTTCTCTATTTCTCTATTCCCTTCTTCACACACATAACTTATGTAGTTGTTTATCGGCATATAAAGAAAAGAAACAAAGGTAAAGTTAAAGTAACCGAAACAATAATAAAAGGCTCGTAAATGCTGTAAATAAAAACGGTTGAGGCGTGAATTTTTACTCCTCTAAACTAAGGCGTTCAAGAAACGACAGATCCTCCAGACTTTGTAATAAACCCGTGGACGCCAATCTTTCATACACTGAATGCTTGACTTGAGCCTCTATACCTCCTGGTCATCACTCTTCTTTGCTATAATCGATATCCAGATGAGCATCTGAAGAGCAGGTTAGACAAAAGGAATAAAAAGGAACGTACTGAAAATCGGGCACAGACCTGTGCATTTCAAAGTCTAGGTAAGAAATTTTGTCGTTTGAGTCCTTGGCTCATTAGGACAATATTTTATATAAATTCTAAATTTCCTATGGCATATTCGTTATGATATTTTGTTTTAGATGACTTTCGATGAACTATACATTTTTATAGATCATTTACTGTTCCCCTAGTAATTACTTCAATATTTTAAACATACAATGCAGTATCCGGGAAATATTTTAGAATATCCGGGTAAGGGATATAATCTCACGAAACGAATAATTTCTCTTGGGAGATTTGAACTCCAAGGACTAGTACTAAGTACGGTGAAACTGATTCATCTACACTGTTTCGCCGTGTTTAGTACTAGGCCCTGGCGAGTCAAATATATTTCGCCGTGTTTAGTACTAGGCCTTGGCGAGTCAAAGATATTTCGCCGTGTTTAGTACTAGCCCGTGGGGATCAAATGTCTCCAAGTGCCTTTGATCCCCGCCTAGGGGCTAGTATGAACAGGGCGAAACGGTGTAGGTGAATCTGTTTCACAGTGTTTAATGCTAGCCCTCTGGGATCAAATGTTCCTAAGCGAATTGGTTATTTCATATGCCCTAGGGATTTCGTGAATTCCCTGGATTTCATATATTCCCTGTAGCATATATACAAGAATGGCAAGCAGCCCTTGACCTGCTGTAACGAAATGAAGATCAGTAGCCACTTCGTAACAGTTCAGAATGAAACCGTTGCTCTGAATGTAAAACGATCGTACAGGTTGAAGTAACGAGTTACCTATCCGGTATATCATTTCACGCTGAAGTCATAAGGTCTGTACACACCAGGAAACATTGTCTGCAAACACTTTTTCCAGCGTATTTGCTTCCCATCCAGAATGGAAAATATTTAGTTTCTGTGTATATGTATATATACATATGTATAAGGTATGTGTATGTATATATATATATATATATATATGATTATATGCATATATATACACATGTACACTGTGCATGTGTGGTTAAAGGCGCTTCACTATACGTCCTGATTTCTCGGTTCCTAGGTTCGCGCCCGGGAGCCAACGAAATTATTATCAACTAAAAATTCCCCTTCAGTTAACATATAAGAACATATATTAATTCTGAGGAAGAGCGAATTAGATATTAAAGTACATTTGTTGCTTAATGCATATATATATATATATATATATATATATATATATATATATATATATACACACATATATATATGCTTAAAAATCACAGTAGATGCACGTGACTTCATTAAATAAGCGAATACCATAGGAAAATGATAGGCAGAAATCCAAGCGCTTTCGTCTTTACTAAAGACGAAAGCGCTTGGATATAATATAATATATATATAATATATATATATATATAGATATATAATATATATATATATATATATTGTATTTTATATTATATATATATTATAGTAAGGTGATGTATACATAGATACATACATGCAAATATACATACATATATGTATGCATGAATACGTGCATTATGTATATATGTATCTATTTTCAATTCCGCCAGAAGCAAGTTAGAATGACAGGCTCCTTTTTCTAAAAACTTCCTCACCCAACTCTCTTTTTTTTTCTTTTTTCTTCCTCCTCGAGTTCATTAAAATAGCCAAGTAGATTACAGAGGCTCCTGCACCGACAGGCATCCTGACGACAACTGGGGTCTGGACAGGAAATATTGTTTGCAAACATTTTGGAAACTGTTTGCAAACTTTGTTTGGAAAGAATGTTTCCTAGTGTGGACAGGCCTATACGCATCAGGAGTCATCTTGTGGTTATTAAAGGCAATGAAAAGTTGTAAAAAAGCAGTTGTAGCCTTCAATCATTAGGAATTAGGTAAAACCTGGTTGTAGGAGTTGATCATTTGGGTTCAATGTCTTCTAATTAATGATTGTGTGCGTGTTTGATTTATTGATGAAGTGATTGTAGCAGAAGTGTGAAACGTTTTGAACGAACGGCGTCATCGACCTGGACACAAATTTAGGCTAATTACTGAATCCTCACGTTGGTCTCGTACTCAAACTGGGATAGTGTGGACTCCCGGTCTCTGACACCATTGGTAAGTACTGGGACTCGGCCTCGGATGGTTTAGATTTAGGCTTGACCTCGGATGCTATAAACTTAGGGCCTGTCGACACCAGGAAACATTGTTTGCAAACAGTTTGTAGACTGTTTGCAATCTATGTTTCCTGTTCAGAACTTCAGACCTCAGTTGTCGTTAGGACGTTTGTCGGTGCAGTAGCCTCTGTAATCTACTTGGCTTCTTTAATGCACTCGAGGAGGGATAAGAGAGAGAGAGCGATAAAGAGATGAGTGAGGAACTTTTTAGAAAAAGGAGAGTGTCATGCTGACTTGCTTCTGGCGGAATTAAAAATAGATACATATATCCACGTATATATACTTACATACATAATATATATACGTGTATATATATATGAATAATATATATATATATATATATATATATATATATATATATATATATATATATATGTATATATATAGTGTATATATATATGTATATATATATATATATATATATATATATATATACTATATATATATATTATATAGTATATATATATGTATAAACATATGCAAACATTATACATGTGTATATATACATATACACACTGAAACACTAAATGTTTTTCTATTCTGGATGGGAAACAAATATGCGGTAAAAAGTGTTTGCAAACTTTGTTCGCATACCTTAGGTCGTCTCGATTTATTTGACCGTCTTTTTAACGGTATGAGTTCACGATTACAGGCTAGGTATCATCATCAATCAATCATTCGTTGCAGTTCCGAGACACTGGGCCGTTACAACATAGTTCCGTATATAAGTAAGTGTTGAACTGAATTTTCTACACATATAATATTTATAACTTTAAATGATAGATAAAAGTACTATTAGTATTATATTTATTCATGAATACTAACTATGCTCTTCTTGAAGTCTGCTTTCAGTAAAGAATAATTGTTGTTGACATAATGATTCAGTCAGTTTTCTTGATGCGTCTGGGTCGATGAGGAACGAAGGGTTCCACGAGCGGCCGGTGATTTAAAAAGAAAAAAGAAAAAAGTAGACAGCTGTAATGCACTTGAAACTTGGGCCAGATAAATATCCCCTATTAAAACCAGATATGTGAGAAATCTATACTGCTGACTTGAGGAGGAATCCACGAGTCTAGTACCGTTCCTTTCTCTCAATGCTTTCACTAGGAAATTATTTATATTTACATAATGAAGAATGATTACATTCAGATTGCCTTTCACTTGAGAAAGTGCCTATTGTTGTCAAGAATGAAGCGTTTGCAGCTGTATGACCAGGCTTGATAAAGCGCAGAAAATCACAACACGCAGAGTGAAGACTTTTCGACGAGTGATTTGAATGATTCATTCTCCTCTTCCTCTTCTTTCTATCTTGCTTCGGTTGTGATGACATAAACTAGCGATGAAAAATGAAATGCACAAGACTGTCCTATTCGTATCCAGATTAAAAGTATGACCTAGTACTATAGTGCCACCAAAAGTGAATAGTAGTACCGTTATGGATCCGAGAGGATCAGCAGTAGCAACAGCAGGCACCAGCTATTTGTTTGAAAATTGATGCGCGAGAAGATTGTCCATAAAGGGAAGCACATCAAATGTGCGTAGAAGTTTCTTCAGCGCAATCGAGTTTTCTGTACAGTGTATAATGCTGTATGAAACTCTCGATGTACTGCAGTATGAAACTCTCAGCCATGACTGGACAGTGACCAGTTGCTCCCCAGATGAGGTCTATTGAAGAGGCATCGGCGGCTGGCAACTATAGCAGTGCCAGACGCCTGATCTATGGCTAACCTTAACCTTAAATAAAATACAAATTACTGGTATGTTTGGCCGGGTGTTCACGCTCAGGTTTACCTGTCAGTCCACCCACGACCGTTCGACGGATGACCGTCAACACGTAAAGAGTAGAACTGTCAGTCAGACAGTCAACTAGAGGTCGTTGCCCTCATTTCTCGCCTAGCCTTCGTCATGGCAACAACTCTATGGCAGCGATGGAAACTGCTATAGGTGATAAGCGGTGGAGCTACAGCATACATAGACTATATACTAGCTGCTGCGATAATTCACTTTGTGGCGGGATCACAAGCTTAAAAAAGTGGCAAATATCCCCCCCTCCCCCTCCCCAACATAACCTAATCGATCCAGCTGCCAAACTCACGCTCTGTCACACTTTCCTCTTTACACAACAAAATACAGGCAGGACAATTGACCTATACCTACACAAAACAAAACAAAAGCACAAAACACATGTACTGTTGGCAAAAAAACTGGTGGCAGAGTTTCATAATTTTTCGTTCACCTGCCTGACACACGATCTATGCCTTATTTATTTATTTTTCTTTTCAAAGATGAAAGAAATCATGTGTACTGACGTTAAAAACAGTCACTGATATCTTTAGAACATTATGTTATGTTATTGTGTAAAACTATTTTCCATATAGCAAAATTGACGTGAACGAAACGAAGTGATAAAAAACGTCATATCACAACCATAGATATACATTATCAAATAGATAGGAGACACCTTTCACTATACTCTGTTTTTTTTCATCTGTCCATCCGCCTGTGGTGTTTTTGTATGGTAACACTGCGTCCCGGGCTTTAGAGTTACATTCAGCTTACATTCAACGATTATAATAATATCCTATTTCGAACATTAACGGTGTAATTCTCATACAGTAAATTATTAAAACACTTTTTAGTTGCAAATGTACACCCAGATATCCTTTTATTTACTTAAAACTTACACATAGCGTAACTATCTAAAGCCCGGGACGCAGTGTTACCACACAAAAACACCACAGGCGGATGGACAGATGAAAAAAAAAAAAAAAAAAAACAAAAAAAAAAAAAAAAAACAGAGTATAGTAGTGTCGCATAAACATAGTCCTTAAATTATCATTTCAATATTAAGTTGAAGGTAGTTGAACTATTCCATTTGTTAAATTTTACAGAAAACATAGGAATCTCACAAAATGCTATCAAATTGAAAAAAAAAAAAAAAAAAACGATAACCTAACAGTGTGAACCATGCGACCTCACTCTATTGCTTTTGATGTCGTTATATGCACGGGAATCTAATGTCAATGTGTCATTTATTGGTCTAAGAAATATCCCTCGATGATCGAGAGAATTATTGCACTGCATTCGGTGCAAGTTCCTGTTGGAGAGATATCAAGAAAGCTTAATAAACCGGAGAGAATCATACATAGATGAATCAAATTGTTTAAAGAATGGCAAAATTTAGAACATGGGCCTAGAGGTGGAACACCTCGAAGCACCACAAGAGAGCAAGACAATACAGTAGTGTAAGTGTTGCTGAGCAACATTCATTTGTGAACTTTGAATTCTAGTGCCTCGTCACGACATTGCTGAACCAGGAATCATAACTAGCTCTACGTTTATGACTGGTGTCTGATGAATACTTTAGATGGAGAGGAAGAGATTTCTAAATCTACACTTGAAATCTTTGATAGTTGTCTAATGAATAAGTCTAATGAATAAGGAAACTTATCTTTGATGGATGAGAAATTCAGTTAGGCTTACTCTTTTTGTTTTGTTTTTTATCGGTGGCCAGTGAATACCACGGATAGGGAGGGAAACAGTTTCAATGATGCATGCATTTTTTTCTTCAAAACCTAAAGAATACATTTTATTGGGAGATACTTTATTAACATTGGCCCAATCCTCCCATCACTCCTATACGCCACCTCCGCTCTCTTCTACATCTCAGGCGACTCGATCCAACTTCTCGTTACGAAATCCATCGTGTGAAAGCATCACTAATGATAATGGTTATTTTAAAATTCCCCGCACCGACAACGGACGCCTTAAAATGCATGTTTATAAAATATTTTCTGTTCAAAGAAACTTTAACTTTCATTCCACAAAATATGTGCATACACTCGTGTTACACCCTGTAGCCATCAAAGAGCAACCCTTGATTAAAGCAGTAGGTTTTTCTTGAAAAAAAAAAAAACATGAAATAGACTTAAACGAGAACGTCACCTTTCATATTTCTTATCCTTTCAGCTACTTATAATATGCTTAGGTAGTAGGTCTAGGTATACATGTGAAACTAATTTGAATTTATTTCTATTTAGAAGAAATGAATATATATATAGCTACAGAAAGATCAACCTAAGAAAGCTTTAATGAAAGTAAGCCTTTCTTAATGTATTCGTCAGTTTTGACTCCCACAGCTATCCAACGTGTCCAAATGAAACAGGATGATATGCAAGGAATTCGATAGAAAATAAGACTGAATTATATTCGATTGATTTTTTATGATTGCTTTTTGACTTTGAATAGCTAGGTCTGAGTTAATTATGTTAAGCAATTATGAAAAGGATAAGAAGAAAGGCGAACATGGCTAATAAAACAATAATAACGGGAATAATCAAATAAAGCAGATTTATATATATATATATATATATATATATATATATATATATATATATATACACACATATATATATGTATATATATAGATATATATATATATTATATATTATATATACAGTCAATTTAAATATTCATTAATATTATGTATCCGAGAGAGTATACTGCTGAAAATAGACCTAGGCTAATCATGTGGGAAAATCAGAAGTCCAATTTAGGCCCACTAAATGTGTCATGCAAATTATTTTATAGATCAAAGGACAAAATTAGTTAAATTAAACATCGTTTTCAAAGAATGTGAACGCCTTGATGTATTATTTATCGGCTGTAGGAGACAAAATGACAACACCCCAGTGCAGTACGATATGTTGAGTCAAGACTCGAGCGGCAGCAAAGCCATCTGCAAAATCTTCGGTATGCTGTCACAAAGCTAGAGTTGAGAATAAAATTAGAAATCGCGGACCCATCAGTATATATTTTCCTTACTTTGCAAAATAATTATCTTTAATACGGCGAATAAGTCTACTCAATTCTAATGTAATTTATTTCAAGCATAGCACCTTTGAAAGGAAATGTTATTTATTGTTAAGTAAATAATCTGGCACCTGCATATGGCAATATTTCCATAATGAACAATGAATTAAGAAACTATGCAAATTCTTCGTTGGCCATCTGTACGTACCAACCACTCCGGATACTCAGGGCTATCCTGTGCTGTCCGCTGGTCGAGGTCACAGAGATACCAACAACAACCACCAAGAACCACAACCCACAACCCAACAACACAACAACAAAACAACACCCAAGGACTACAACCCAACAACTCAACAACAACACAACAACCAAAGACCACAACAACAACCAAGGAACACAACCACAACCTCACACATAAAAAACAACCAAGGAACACAACCACAACCTAAGAACACAGCAAACAACCAAGGAACACAACCATAACCTCACACATAACAAAAACTCAACAACACAACAAAAGACCACTGCACAAACACAAAAAAAGCAACACACACACACCCACTAACAATACCAAACTTAACAACAACCAACAACAAATCAACAAAACAACTCAAACGAATTTCAATGCCTCCAATAGACTCCTCCAACATTATTGTCTGTCACCAGCTCTCACCAAAGACTAACTCAAAACTAACCAAAACACAGAACTCCAACAACTAATAGTACCAGCAGACGACCCAAAACTCACCAACAGCCAAAACAGTCGTTAACCATGCAACCACCAATTGCTCCCTCTCTCTCTCTCTCTCACACACAGACGTTGTCAAATGGAACTCCATAACTCCTCCATAACTTCAAAATAGAAAAGAAGCAAAATGGCGGAACAGAGCACGGTCTAAATATTGCCTATTAAAGAGAGGTGTCAATTCTCATACAATATTAATGAATAAGGTTAAATTAGATTTGGGGGTAACAACTTTCATGGAAAGGCAGGATACTGGTCTAGTCCTTTACCAAACTGTATTTATCACTTGGAAATAGTTTTTATTTATTATATGCTGATTTTGACTCACAACGATCTACAAATAGAGCTGCAGGGTCCAACAATATAATTAGTTAGGCCTATACACAGTTTATTCATGTTCTGGTCGGAATGGCTGATATCCTTCCCAGGTGAAATCCAGCGGCGAACTATCATAAAATCGTTGGTTACCTGTCCACACGTGCGATCACCGTCAGTCGGTTGAAAAAACTTTAGGTAATTCAACCAGTTCATCAGTTCTGGTGAGTGGACTGACTCTGCCCACAATCTGTTGTCCACACGCACATTTTAACATCAGTTTCGATGAACTGACAAAGAGACTGAGAGGTAAACATGTGTGAATACCCAGCCTTTGTCATTGGTGGGTGGATGATCAACAGACCAATTTTGCAGCTTGCTATAATGCCGGGTATTCACTCACAGGTTTCCCTGTCAGTCTCCCTGTCAGTTCATCTAAACTGACGTCCAAACGTACGTGTGGACGACAGTTTGTGGGCGGAGTCAGTCCACTCACCAAAACTGATGAACTGATGGAATTACCAAAGCTCTTTCGACTGACTGACAGGTGATTGCACGTGTGGATGGGTAACCAATAATTTTATGATAGTTCGCCACTGGATTTTGCTTGGGAAGGATCTTAGCCGCTCTGACCAGAATATGAATAAACTATGTATAGGCCTAATTAATTTCATTGTTAGACTCTGTGGTGCTATTTGTAGACCGTTGCTTTATTGTGGTTGTGAGTCCAAATCACATATGTAATTAATAAAAGCTATTTCCATGTGATAAATACAATTTGCTATAGGCCTAGGCCAGTGTCCTGTCTTTTCATGAAAGGTGTTATTAGTGAAAAGAGGCTTCACAGTCCATTTCATAACTTACCAACTCCTAGGTCTAATTTAACAATATTCGTTAATATTGTATGTGAATAGACATCTCTCCATAATAGGCATTATTTAAACCATACTCTTTTACGCCTTTTTGCTTCCATCCTAGTTTGAAGTGAATTGCCGTAGCAGCAGCTAGTCTATGTAGCTCCAAATCCTTGTCAGCCAGCGGAGTTTCCATTGCTGCCATGTAACCCAACGAAGGCTAGGTGAGAAATGAGGGCAATGATCTCGAGTTGACTGTCCGACTGACAGTTTTACTCTTTATGTGTGGACGCTCATCTGTCGAATGCGAATACCTGGCCTAAGTTGATTCACTTAAGGTAGATTCTTGTGCCTACGAGACGTTTGTTTGGCGGCCTCAGATTGGCTGGTACCAAGAGTCTCATTATTTTCGTCCGTGGCTTAGAAAACTAGCAATATGTTTATATATCTTCAATTATCTCATGCTTTGCACAAGATAGGAAAGTTTTGGTCATACCATAGTTGTACAACTAAGTCATCTTTTCCTGAAATCAATAAGATAAAACACAAAGAAATTGCAGCAAGTAAAAGTGAAGAAAGAAGCATTTGATTCTTTATACCTGTTTTTACATATCATCGGATTTTGCATCATTAATGCGATCAAGATCAAATAGAACTTGAGTTTTCATAGAACAAATTCACCCTGAATACGCTGGTGCTTTCAGATTTTAGGTGCGTGTGATATGTAAAGAGAAAATGAAGAATATGTCTTAATATGTTGCATCCATAAGTGATTCAAGTTTAACTGTATTACCGAGAGACAGTGATCTGCAAGACATCATTGCGTTTGTCATCTCAGCGAGAGATTTGAGTTGCAATTAGCAATGTAAGAAGGTTCCAGTTTCAACAATATTTACCATGTTATATCATTACATTTTCTGTAAATAAATACACAGAATTCCAAGTATGACTGTCGAACATTTTCAGTCCAATATCATATAGTATGTCTGGACATATCTCATAAGGAAAAAGATGATAATAATCAGATGGATGCATCTGGTATCGTTAGCTCAGATCTAGGCGGGCTGCGGTGATTCTGGTGAAATTGAATTCAGTCCAGTAAAGAAATTGAACTCTATAGACCGACTTCACACTCTTCAACTCAGCCTAAACTTTCATCAGGTTGTTTCAGAATATTGTTTCTAATTTTATCATATGAATATATTTTCAAACGAAAGAGATATCAGAGACTTATTTGAGTGATATTAAATAATCTCAGTGAAGTAATAACAACACAGAATTAAGAAAGATTGACTTCCTTCCAGGCTGAGTCAAGTAGGGATGCAACATAAGACATATTCTTCAATTTCTCTTCACATATTACACCATCTAATTCCGGGTGCTTTTATTGCATGAAAACAAGTTTTTATTTTATCTTCATTGCATGGATTATGCAAAATGCAAAATCCGATGATAAATAAAAACAGGTATAAAGAATGAAATGTTTCTCTCTTCACTTTTACTCGTAATTCCTGTGTTTTTTGTCTTGTTGATTTCAGGAAAAGAATATTTAGTTGTACAATTAATCCCGAATCCTTTGATATGATCAAAACTTTCCTATCTTGTTCAAAACGTGAGATAAATGAAGAAATATAAACATATTGCTAGTTTTCTAAGCTACAAACGAAAATATGACACACGGAGCGAGCAGCCTACCTCTAGGTACCAGCCAATCAGAGGCCGCCAAACAAACGTTTCATAGACACAAGAATCTACCATAAGTGAATCGACTATAGTTTGTCATTTTTAAGATCTGTGGGCGGACAGGAAGAGTAAGGATGGACAAACAAAACCCTCTCAAAATGAAAACTGTAAGTCGGCCAATAGACCCCAAAAAAGCTATTGACTGAAACTAAAGAAAATTTTAGGTCATCCAGGCGGCAAAGTGACTAATTTAGTGTTTAGGTGGTCTAAAATGACTGAAAAAGATGGGAAGTAGTTGTAAGAAGGAAAAAAATGGAATAAAAGTTTCAGAGTAAGGATATGTGAAGCAGAAAGTAGCAGTCTATAAAAAGATTTGAAAGAGAAGGGCTTAACATTTCAGTCAAATAAGTGCTTACAACACATTATATATCATATATAACATATATAAATATATATATTATATATATATATATATAATATATATACATATATATATCTATTATTATTATAATATAATACATATATAGATATATATATATATATATATATATATATATATATATATATATATATATGTGAATGCCAAGTGTAAGCGTTTCAGTTTTGCTGACTTGCTTTCGTCATCAAGGATTGCACTCAGCCTCCGATTTGGATGTGGTAAACTTGTGTCATAGTGACACATGGCACCCTCGGTTCTCATTTCCATATATAATATTATATATATATATATATATATATATTATAATATATATAGATATATATATATATTACCTGAGCCCACCCTTATAACTATCGTATATTAATTTGTTTGTTTGGGTTTCATGAACCCAAACAAACAAACGATGCTTGAACAAACAACACACACACAAATGCGCTTAGTGCTGAACTCCTGCCTGTCATTTTCCCGTGGTATTCTCTTATATAAGAAGTCACGTGCATCTACTGTGATTTTTAGCACACACCCACATGTATATAAATTGACATATACATATATATGTGTGCAATGTATATAAATACACACACACTCATATATATATACATATATATATATATATATATATATATATATTATTATCTATATATATATATCTAGTATATATATATATATTATATATATATAATATATGATATATATATATGGATATGAGAACCGAGGGTGCCATGTGACCGATTTCTTTATACAAAGAAGCTTACTACATAAGGTACGTGTCACTATGACACAAGTTTACCACATCCAAATCGGAGGCTGAGTGCAAACCTTGATGGTGTGAAGGGGAAGGACAATTCTTCATTCCTTTCAAAGTACTTTATTTAGCTGCGACGTTTCAAGACGTTTAGTCCCATTTTCAAAGCTATATAATAAAAGAAACATACATTAAAAAAACAGATTCGGAATAAAATGAAAGAATAAAAAGTTTTTTACATACAACATAAAATCATCAGTACAATAAAAAGGAAGAGAGTTTACCAAATGGTGCTGAGGGCACAGACCGAGTGACAGTTCGGGCCAGGATCAGCTTCGACTTAAACTCACGAGTTCGATAACTCACGCCGCGATGAGAATCCAATCTTACTTTTAACAACCTGCGGGTGGATCCGACATATTTCCCCAGGTTACATCTGGGGCAATTAAATAGGTAAATGACTCCCGAGGTCATCAGAGGGTGAAGGGTCTCTTTGTATTTGAAAAATGATCTTATGGACATTGGATTACAAGTTATTAGCTTTAGGTCAATTGCTGGTAAAAAAAAACTATCTATTATCTGCCGTAATTCTCTATAGAAATTTTTATCATGAATGAGAGGGATGCTTGCATATAGTAGTAATTTAGGTAATTTAGGTACTGTGGGTATTTTACATTTTGGATGGAAAATACTATTCAATAAAGTACTGATGGAGGTAAAGTATTTCATTATGAAATTGTGCCAATCAGATGTTATGCTGAAAGCCCTGTGGAAGAGGGTTGATAAGGAATTTAGTTTAAAATTATAAAAACAATGACTATAAAAATTAGAACCCAGGCCAGTGAAAGTTTTCTTTCTAAAAATCGTAGTATTAAAATGATCATCGTGTCTAAAAACCATTACATCTAGGAAAGGAAGTTTGTTTTCCTTTTCATACTCAATCGTAAACTTAATATTAGTGTGCTTATTATTGGCATATTCGAGAAACTTATCAGCTTGATCTTTATTCCTAAACAGTAAAAAGGTGTCATCGACATATTTACTATAGAAAAGGGGATGGTAAGCCAATGGGCATTCATTCAATAGGCGCTCCTCCAGGGAGCACATGAAAATGTTGGCGAAGGTAGGACCCAAAGGGGATCCCATCGCCATACCATCGACCTGTATGTACGCTTTACCATTAAAAATGAAAGCTGTGTCCAGCACAGCAAGCTCTAACAGTTTTTTAAAATCCGTGATATTAAAATTATTAAAAATGGTATCTGGGTTGGTAAAAATCCGGTTCAAAATAATCTCAATTGTTTCTTCAACAGGTACGTTAGTAGAGTGATTCAACATCCATACTAACCATAAATAAATCTGATGACCTCGGGAGTCATTTACCTATTTAATTGCCCCAGATGTAACCTGGGGAAATATGTCGGATCCACCCGCAGGTTGTTAAAAGTAAGATTGGATTCTCATCGCGGCGTGAGTTATCGAACTCGTGAGTTTAAGTCGAAGCTGATCCTGGCCCGAACTGTCACTCGGTCTGTGCCCTCAGCACCATTTGGTAAACTCTCTTCCTTTTTATTGTACTGATGATTTTATGTTGTATGTAAAAAACTTTTTATTCTTTCATTTTATTCCGAATCTGTTTTTTTAATGTATGTTTCTTTTATTATATAGCTTTGAAAATGGGACTAAACGTCTTGAAACGTCGCAGCTAAATAAAGTACTTTGAAAGGAATGAAGAATTGTCCTTCCCCTTCACACCAAATTGCTGTTTACTGGGTTGATGGAGCCCACCCTCAACTTCGCTATATATATATATATATATATATATATATATATATATATATACTATATATATATCATATATATATATATATATATATATACGTTATATATATATACATATATATATATATATATATATATATATATGTGTGTGTGTGTATAGTGTATATACATACAGACATATATGCATATTTAATAACCACAATGCCCTCTTAATTTCTCAAATTCTTTGTTCTCTTTTGTATACAATTGTCACTACAAAGCCTTGAGATCTAACTTTAAAAAGATATGAAGAAGGCATGATGTACGGTAGTGGGAAACGAACCCGCGATACCATAATCTTTGAAGTTGGATCTCGAGGCTTTGTAGTGACAAGCGTATCCAAAAAAGAGCAAAGAATTTAAAAAGTTAAGAGGACATTGTGGATACACCTTTACATGTATCTGGTAATAAATGACTAGTAGAATCTCACACACACACACACACACACATACACACACACACACACACACACACACACATATATATATATATATATATATATGTGTTTACAAATCACAGTATATGCATGCGACTTCATTATGTGAGCGAATACACAGGAAAATGACGGGCAGAAGTCAGTACCAAGCACTTTCTTGTGTTGTTTATTCAAGCATCGTCGGAGAACAAATGACACAGTTTGAAAAGGTTACAAAGAAAACAGAAGAACAAGAATACCAAATGTTTAATTGTCAAAGGGCAATAAACAAAAAGATAATCCATATGATCCTGGATCACGAAGTCACAAGCTAAAATTAAACTTAACCATAAGAAATACGGAATCTTACCCATTCAAAATCCAGAAACCTGTATACTAAATTTTGTTGCTTATATTCATCTACAACTTTTTCAATTATGAAGGAATCACGTTTAAATAAATCAAGACTTAAATTTAGAACTCTCCATTATTTGACTTGATAAAACAAGATTCAATAATATTCCTTTTAACTGTGTCGTTGCACGGGACTAAAGCTCTTGCTTCACTCCAGTTGATAGGATGACCTAAATCTCTTATATGTACGAATAATGCATTCGATATGTGGCCAGTTCTAACAGAATATTTGTGTTGGTTTGTTTAAACTTGATGCCTTCATAATTAAAAAAAGTTGTAAATAAATATAAGCAACAAAATTAGTATTCAGTATTAAACATGTTGGATTTTAAATGAGCAAGATTCCGTATCTCTTATGGATAAGTTTAGTTTTAGTTTGTGACCACGTGATCCAGGATCATCATGGATTACCTTTATGTTTATTGCCCTTTGACAATTAAACATCTGGTATTCAGTTTTATACATGCTTTTGGATTTTGTATGGTGAGGCTTCCATATCTCTTAGGGTTTGGTTGATGGCTACAGTTTTTGACTGCGTGATCAAACCACCAAATCTTATGGAATTTGGGATTTATAATGCAAACTTTTGGTAGTTTCAACGGACCATCACCCTGCCAGACATTCCCACCTTTAAAAATAAAGATAGACAGAACATGATACCAAGCAAATATTGAATTTAGACACTCATGTCAGTCTTTCACAACCAGTCCTCACTTTAAAAGTAAGGGGCACAAACCATGAAGCCAAAAGCTGATGGATCTTAAGCATTATGCTGCATTTTGTTACCTTGCACACCGTTTCCCCTTACAAATGAGGAGCATTTACCAGAATATAAAAGTCTAAGGAAAGAAAGGAATGTTATAATCTCTTACCCTGCAAGGCCATCTCTGTTACAAAGAGATTATGCTGCAGACCCACTTCAAACCAACAATATCCCCCATTTTGCAAATGAAGGACATAAACCATGATGCCAAAAGACTATGTAAGTAAGAATTATGCTGCAGTCTTTCACCACACAACCAATGCAATCTTTACAACTGAAGGACTTAGTTCATAGCACCTTGAGTAGAATTCCCATTCTACAACTTAGGAACTTAGACCATGATGCCAAAAGTCTATGGTAGTTAAGACTTATACTGCAATCTTTCACCTCACACCCAATACAGTCATTATGCTGAAGTTTCTTACCACAAAAACCATATATCATTATGGTGCAGTTTCTCACACCACAAATGCATCTCTGTTACGAGTAACAGGCACAACCAGTGATGGAAAAAAAAGAGTAAGGTAGCTATGCATAATGCTACAGGCTCTCACTATGTTAACAATTCTCCTCCTCCCTTCTCTTACAACTAAGGTTTGTTAGCCATGGTAACAGAAAAGCCTTTAGAAGTTTAATGTTATGTTGAAGGGCCTCACAATATCATCCACTACCTTTTACAATTAAGGGACAATGACTGCAACACCAAGGACATAACTAATTTGGGCATTTTGTTATAGTCCATTGCCCGACAAACTGTTCCTATACCTTACATCTTAAACACAGACCAAAAATACCAAACACTACAGAGATTTTTGTCATTATGATGCAGACTCTCTCCCTATAAACATCTCTTCACACCAACTAGGAGACAGACCACGATTACAGAATTCAAATTAGGAAATTCTCAGAGTTAGGAAATTTTGAATATCTAGATTTGTTTTTTGACCTTGGCACTGGTTATTGTTGGATGTGTGCCAGGTAAACGTCACAGCTGACACTCCCTTTAAAGTCTAGAAAGTTTATAATACATATTAAAGGTGCTAGGGCAATTCGTCCCTGGTGAATTTGTCGTTGGCCAATTCGTCCCGCTCAATTGATCGTTGCTCAATTTGTCCCCAAGTCAATTCGTCGTTGGGCAATTTGTCCCCAAGTTAAAAGACGCTAGGTTGTTTAACTGTTTTATTTATTATTTTCCTGTTTTGGACAGTTAGAAACAAAAGGTTTTTACTTAGATAGAGTTACTTCTAAAGAATACACCCATCCAACAACATGGCTACCTGCAAGATTTTAATTTCAGAGAAAGGAATGTTTGGGATAGATGCATGTCTGGGATTGCTAGAACTACAAATAATTTAGAAGCCTACCACAGCGCACTAAAAGACACAGTGAATATGAGTCATCCAAATATTTGGAAGCTCATAGATGTTTTGAAATGTGAGGAAAGGTTTGCTAGTTCCAAACTGCAGAAATTTATCCAAGGAGATGAGCCAATGCAAAAGAAAAAACATAGACATGAATTTGCGTATAAAAAATGTCATGGAGAGATATGATCCCAACCAAAAAATTACCTTTCTGAAAACAATCGCACACAATCTTAAATTTTAGAAATTAAATGCTTAACCAATATTTTTAAGAATTTTATTGTAACTTGTCTACTATTTTCATTATATATTATCTTGTACTATAAATTTGACTGAAAATAAACACTACACTTTTTTTGTATTTATACTGTAACTTTCCCTTTTCTATAAAAACGATACAATATTAGAAGCAAAGTTTCTAAAAATTACTTTCAAACCAAAATTGTCGTTAGAGAATCCTTTTTTTTAAGGAGCAAAGTTTTAAAAAGTACTTTTGAACTAAAATTGTCATTAGACAATTTCTTTTTTGAGGAAGCAAAAAGGGTCCAATATGTAAAAAAAAAAAAAAAAAAAAAAGGTGTCGAGAATGCGAAAATAAATAATTGAACTCGACGATTTGCCCAACGACGAATTGACTTGGGGACAAATTGAGCAACGATCAATTGAGCAACGACGAATTGAGCAACGACGAATTGCCGTCGACGAATTGACCGGACACCATATTAAAGTATCTCGTCCTCCATCGAGGGAACTCCCTGTGTTGTTGTGTTTGCTATACGTACTGATTGCTACTTCTAACCTTCAATGTGTGATAATGATAATTTCCGTGCAAAAACTGTTGAATGGCGCTGAAGTTAACTTTCAATATGTGTATATTGTTCTTCTTATGAAATTGTACGTTGGTAAGAAATTCATTCTTGGCTTGAAAATTTTTGTTGCTCTCTATGAACCATCATCAATTATCACCTTCCCCTTGCTTTGTGTGCTTGTTGAATGGAACCTTGAGTTACAGATATGCTTGGGCGTTGAAACTTCATGCGTCATTCCCCTTTGTGGGTGGATCTTTGATACCCATCTTTGTTCTGCAACGCCAGTCCCTTACAAGGCACATTTAGTGCAGAAACAGTCAATGATTATTCTCAAGATCCAAGACACTTTGGCAAAGGGTCAGAGATGAATGGTTGAACCCATAAAATTCGATCTGCTTTAAGAGATTCTGAGCCATTGAAAAGAGACCCTCCTCAAGAGAGTTCGCATCATTTCGCGATTGCCTCCAGTCCTGATGAAGCCAAGAGAAGACGTTTGCCGCAACCCTTGGGAAGAAGTCAGGGAAGGAGCCGAGCAAAGGGCTTCATCAATCCCAATCACCTAACCATTACAAAATAGCTTCTAATCCTGGAAAATTTGTACATAAGAAATCAGCATTTATTTACTCTGTCTGTCTGTCTGTCTGTCTGTCTGTCTGTCTCTTCACTTATTTGTACTTTGGTATGCTTGTATGCATGGATTTAATTGTGTTGCTCTTTGACACTTAGTATTTGAAAGGTCCTTGAAATATAGCTGTCCAACTCTCATTTCGTAATATTTGCACCTCTTGAATTGTAGTCTTTGATTGATTTATCACAAGCTACAAATCATTGCTTTGTGAATTCTAGAATAAGATTTAGTTGTCTCTTTTTTGCCTTTGACATCAACAATTTTCATAGAATTTGCTCTTTGAATTGCCGTTTATTTGTCTGCTCTCTCCCTCTCTCTCTTGCTTCAGTTAAAATTTTGTAAGATGAGATAGTTATATCCTCTGTCGCTGGTCAAAATTCATAATTGGGATTTGCCACTCATATATGCAAACAATGTTGAAAATTAATCTTTTAATGAGAATCAGCGTTTGCTTAACGTAAAGAGGCACCGAAGAACAAAGTGTCCTCACAGGAAAACCTTCCCTCTGAACAAGAAATTTCGTTACCAGTTGCCATCGAAACCTTTTACATGTTTCAAGGTAAACTTCGAAGATTGTGAATGGAAACTTACGTTGAGAACTGAATTATCATGTTTGCTCTGTCAGTTACCACTGATTAGTAATTTTTGATATTGTCGTTGTCTCCTGTGGTTGAAACGTTCAAATTTTTCTTCGCCATCTTGGAGTCATTCAGTAGTTGACAAGATAACAGATACACTTCATAACACTGGCCTGCGCTGTTTTCAAGGTCTAACATATACGTGATTTAGGCCAGTTTTTTGCGCTGAATCCAAAAATCATGCTCATTTTACTCAATCAGATGAAGTTAATGAAATATTAGCACATTAAAAATATCCTAAATTCCAATCTATATGTAGGCGAATGTTACACAATATTGAAAATATTAGGCTGATTTATTCGCAGAAGGCTTACAAAATATTTTGAATAGATATCAAGAAGAGTATATTGAACTAAGGAAGCTAAGCTACTCATGGATGAATGGTCTCTTCAGGGACTTCCATTTATGCTGAGCAGACTCCACATCCCTCTTCAGGCACCGTCAGTAGCCGGCCAGAAAGTTGACATTCCATTGGCCTTGATAGCGTTCTTCCATAACACTGATATCTTGGTGAAAGCGCTCACCCTGTTCTTCACTGAAGTCTCCACAATTCTCTGGAAAATAGTCCAGATGAGACCTGAGGAAGCGCATTTTCACTGACATGTATGCACCAAGTTGCCAGAAATTCTCCATTAATTCATCAACCACCTTCTGATACTGGGAACTTCTGTAGTTGCCAAGGAAGTTTGCTATGACTGACTTAAGGGACAACCAGGCAGAGAGTTTAGCAGGATTCAGTGCATCATCAAAACTAGCGTCGTTGATGAGTTCCCTTATTTGAGGACCATCAAATATACCTGCTTCAAGTTTCTCTATGCTTTTTTGTTGAAACTTCTGATGGAGGAAAGCAAATCCTCTACCTTCCCTGTCCAATGCCTTAGCAAAGTCCTTCATGAGACCAAGTTTGATATGGAGGGGTGGAAGCAACATCTTGCTCAGTTCAACCAGAAGGTGGGACAGAACATTGTGTGACCCAGGTTTTAATCCTTGTCTTGATAGCCACTCTTGTCTGACATAATGCTGGTCATCAGCACTGCTATCCCATGGATACTTTGTGTAACCACCTTGAAGTCCTAGGATGAGTCAAATAACTTAAAGATCTGCATAGATCAAACATTTATGTTCCTGGTAGTTCAGAGCAGACAACAGACGTTTCATACTTTTGTGGGATTCTTTTGTTTCAACTGAGTGCCCAACAGGGATTGATAAAAGCTTATTTCCGTAATTCAGAAGAACTGCCTTGAGACTTCTGTCAGATGAGTCGTGAAAAGTCTCCATTCCATCACATCATACTTCAGACCAAGTAATTCAATCAGGTCAGCAATATTGTTACAATACACCAGTGAAGATGATTCATCAAACATGAAAAATTTTCTAAATTCTCTCTCACAGTCCCGATACCAATCAAATGTTGTTCCTGGTGCCAGTAGACATTTATCTCGAAGATGAGAACCCAGTAGCTGGGCAGACTCCTTGGAAAGGTTCAGGTCTCGTGTCAGGTCATTGAGTTCGGCTTGGGTCAAAGGCACCAGTTGGTCGTCCTCTTCTGGCCTGTATGCACCACACCCAGCTGTGTCAGTCATGTCATTAGATTTGGAATCAGAACTAGATTCCATTGTGCGACATTTGGCTCAGGAACAGGAAGATTAGGGCCATGGGGGACTGGCTTAATGCCAGGAGGAACATCTGGGAATTGAACATGGTGCTTGTTCTTGAGATTGATGCATATTAGATTTGTCATGCAAAAGTAGCAGTCGGTAACGTGATCTTTCCCTTCCCTCCACACCATTGGGACACCAAATGGCATACTCTTCCTTTTCTTGTTCTTCCAATCCCGTAAGTTCTCTACACATGTTTTGTAGCAGATATGGGGAGCGAATGGCTTATCCTGGTCCCCTAGTTTGACTCCAAAGTAAGCTTGATATGCCTTCTTCACAAAATCTGATTTTTGCTTGACGGTCTGGAAGAACCACATGTCCACAGATGAAGCAGAACCTATTACAATGGAGTTTACACTTCCGATCCATTTTTATACATATCTAGACCTGAAAAGAGAAATAAAAATAATTATGAAAGGTTACCCACGACCCGGTTTTGCAAAATCAAACCCCACAAATACTTGGATGCGATATTTTGGAAAAATATGCTGGAATAGAAATAGACTATATCATAGAAACCAGACCTGATCCAGGAAAATAAACTGTATTTTTGAATTCAGCATGCAAAAGGGCTCCTAAATCAGTTGGAAAACCCTTGACCTTTGTAAAAAAAAAAATTTGAAATGCAGGCCTGTGCAATCAAAGAAAATATTTAGGTAATTTACAATTTTCCACCATTTGCTTCAGTCTCAGTTTATTTCAATATTTTTTCATTTCTGTCTCTTTCTTTTCTTTCAAAGGGAACAGAGGAACTCTTCTTCTAGGGTTTTCAGCTCCGCTTTCCGTTTGCAAGACTCCTTCTTTCTTCTCTTGATCGAGAGATGATTTGAATCATCGTAAATCTTCTAGAGGTCACTTCTTTTCTTTTGATTGTTCGAAGTTTGACATTTGAGTATTGCATTTGTTTCTTGAAGCTCAGTAGATTAGACTTCATCTATTCTTGCCTGACTCTACCACAGCAGTTTTCCTTGATGCATCTTATTCCTTTGCATCATAAAGTGTTGATGATCGCCAAGTTTACCCTTCAGGAGGCTGTGATCGTTGTTTGCATTTGGCCATTTCTTGAAACCATTGTTGGTCGCTGTTGCATTTGTCGCTCGGGAGTCGTAATATATTTTGGTCATTGGACCTTGATTGGTTGTAGCTAGTCAACCACTGTCGCGTTTGTTTACTGCTGGGTTGGGGTTTTGCATATGATCAAGGAAGGGTTTAGCTATTGACTGGTTATAGTTGCCTTGTTCTAGGATCATAAGTTATTCCATAGGTCATTTCTTTCTTGAGCGTTTAATACATCAATTTTGTGATGGGAAATTCATTTACGTTAGTGAAGTGTAAATGGTTAAGCTAGTTAAGTAAACTAGATTGCTAATAATCATTATTCGGCTTCAGAAACACACCACCAAAGATCTTGAGTATACTTTTTCCGGACTATAAATCTCAAACACTGACTTTGGGTTACCACTACACACTCTCTTTGTGGAGGGAAGATGATTCAAATTGTCAATATCATGTCCCTTTTATTTCCTTTTCCTCTTGATTTATTTCTGTTTCTAATTTATTCATAAAACACCTATTTACCATTAAATTGTATATCACTTTTACAACAACCATCTATAGTCTGTATATCTATTGTGATGAAAAGACTTGTCCACTAGGCACCCTGCATTCATCTGGACGACAAGCTCATTAACTCCTTGAACTATGTAAGCCCCTGAACACATTCCAAGATGTTGAAGCCTTTACACCTCTAATCCTTCATGCCACTTTTTCTGTAAACAAAAGTGTCCAAATTCATTGCCTCAGACTCTGTGCCCCTTTTGTGGAAGCGACGGACTTTCTTGAGACTCCTTTTAATCTGTTGCTATGTCCAACAGGTGCAGAAACAATGCAGGCTCCAAGTTGGCCTTGGAACAATAAAAATTTGCGTTTCCCTTTTCTCTACCAGTCTAGCAGCTTTATTAGGTCTAATATGGCAGTTTGCACCAAGGGATCTTGGTTCCTTAGTGACATTGGTTAGTGGGTGATCAAATACAATTTATTGTATTTTTCATTCCCTTTTCCAGCACTGCAGAATTATAAGCATTAAAAAAACGTGTTCAAAGCACCAGTAATCATTACACCTTCAACCTGCAGTAATTATTCCACTGATGAATCTCTTATGGAGATGACTACGAATACAACTTACCTTTGATGCCAGAAGTCACTGCCACTCAGAATTCCTACACGCAGTGCCTTGAATACTCATGCACAAGTGGTCTGTCTTTCACTGTATTCCCCTTTGCTTTTGCTATATATACCTAAAAAAATTAAAGGCTTCATTTTTCTAAAAAAAATGTGGCATTTGATTGTTGTAACGATTAAGAGTAAATTCCTTCTTGGCTGAGGATAAATCTAAACTATCCGTGTTCCATGGCCCCAAATACTTCTCTTAAAAGAATACATTGATTGATCTTTAAAAATAAAAGAAAAGAAAAGTTTATGTATACAGTCTTCAAGGATCAACAGTAAATTACGGGTTATAGAGAGAGTGACGTTGTTGTTTGTTTGGTCCACAGGTGCTGTGAAGTGGCTGACAGCTTTAGCACTTTGGCCTTTTTTTTATGAAAGGGTCTGAAGGCAAACAGTAAAGTCCCCATTCCTTTGTTTGAACCCGACTTTTGTTTGACTTTGATATCTGGTTCAATGTTGGTGGTGCTTTTACAACAATATCCTGCGACGATTTTCAGATTTTAACATTAATGAAAGCACTGCCACAATTCTAAATTTTTTTTATTTACTACCATATTAACATTCATGACCCCGCGTCCTTGGTCCCCATGTATCCTCTTAACCTTTCTCTTGCTCACATTTACTCTTTTCTGCAAACATTTATAAACCCTGGCAGTAGTTTGTCACCACTATCCCCAGTTAGTGCTGTTGTTCCATCGGGAACCATCACCTAGTCCAGACACTGCTCTCAGCCCAACTCTTCACTCACAACTCTCCACCTATTGTATATACATCTACCAGTCCAACACTGACTTCTCGCACCATTCAATCCATAGCAATAATAAATAATTGTGAAGAAATAACAAATGCTTTCTTAGAGCCAATTTTACACTAAAACACTCACCTTCCCATCTACATGTGCTGACAACCTCTTGGTCCATTTGCAGGCAGGCAGGTTCCCTTTTGAATACTCTCAAATTTGCCGCATAAATTTCTATAACCCTTGTTCACCTCTCCTCTAATATCAGTCCTCGGTCATCTCCCTCACTTTCTTAACTCAGTTTGTAATATGCACCTTATACAGAGTAATAAATAATGTTATGCTCCATAATCCTCTCCTTCTCTGTCTTTAGTATATTGTGGCGAAGTGCCAAGTATTCGGTTCTACACTTACCAATCATAAAATACGTAGTTACCTCACAACAGCCAGTCACCTGAACCTTCATCACAGATAAAATATGACTGAATACTTTAAAAGCAACAGTATCCCTTAAAACTTATGAATCAGACTAAGTTCATTAAAACAGGTTTTAGGTAATTGTAATTAAAATGATTAAAGGGCATGACCAAATCAACAACTTTTAAAAGTCTAAGTATTTCCTTGGTTCTAACTCACTTCAACAAAGCGGAAGGAAAACAATTCAATTACCACTCTATATTTCTACCTAAACAAAATTAAATATACTGGTGAACAAAAGAAAACACTCATAAAAATTGTAAGGACAAATATTTATTATTAAACTCAAAATTTCTAAGTGAAATTCACAATCTCAGGGAAATTTACTATAACTTAATAGCAACACAAAGTATAATTAATTCTTGAATTAATTATGAAGTATAATAAAATAAAAATTAATTTATTACAAACATCAGGAAATTAAATTATTGAAGTAAAA
This sequence comes from Macrobrachium nipponense, assembly GCF_015104395.2. Taxonomy (NCBI): domain Eukaryota; kingdom Metazoa; phylum Arthropoda; class Malacostraca; order Decapoda; family Palaemonidae; genus Macrobrachium; species Macrobrachium nipponense. The sequence continues at coordinate 61,996,713 of NC_061110.1, read as the reverse complement.
TTCAAAGTGTTAAGTAACAAATAAAATTTGAAAATTAATTCACAAGTATTAAATAACAATAAAACTTGAAAAGAATTCTAAGTAAATGGAAAGTAATTCACAAGTGTTAAACTCAATTAAATTTGTAATGATTAACTAGTGAAGACACTTAATTTAATCAAATTGTGAATGTAAATGCAAAAAGAAAAATGTGGAAAATATCCACGTTGCAAAAACACTAAGAAAGCATGAATCACAAGATATATATATATATATATATATATATATATATATATATATATATATATATATATAATATAAAGTTTTATAAGAAAAATGGATAAATTCATAAAAAATCACTTTAAGAAGAACAATGGATAAATGCACAAAAAGAAAAAAGAAATCACCAACACCAAAATGTGAAAAAATGGTAAAACGTTCCCCTGGAATAACTGAAGTACTTTCAGTATTTCAAGTACTTTTTATGTTTAAGTTAAGTGCACTGAACTTATTAAAAAACTTTTACTTTGGTATACCAATCTTAGAAGACCTTTTTCAAAATCACTAATAAACACTTGCACACGAGGTGCCTGTTACGCACTTTTACAACGTCTATTCAGATTCCACAAATAAGCAATAAGCAGCTAAATAAATCTAAAATCTAAATCCAAAACTTAACGAGTTACCAACCACTTAGTACAAAATCTTTACATTAATATGCAACCAAAATTGTCACATACACAGAGAGAGAGAGAGAGAGAGAGAGAGAGAGAGAGAGAGAGAGAGAGAGAGAGAGACCAATAAACGCGTATGGTCTCTGATATCGGAATGAACAATATTATTTTGCTCTCGTAGTATGGAAATTGGGCAAGAAATCTCGGCCCCTAAATGGTGGGGCAAATGATTTGGGAATGAGACACAGCTATTATCTTAAAAATTCTCTTTCAAAACAATAAATAGATAGAAAATGGGATTACAATCATAAATAACATTATTATTACACGGTTTAAGACAATAAAAGTCTCTTAAAATAAGATATAATTATAGAATTTTCTCAAATGAAATTAATGTCGTCATATCCGTGAGTGACGTCACAAAGCTTTCTATTTCATATTATAGGTACTTACGAGCCAACAAATTCTCTTTTGACAAATCGAGATATATAAGAGTTAATTTACCAGCAATATTAAATAGTTAGATAACAAAATAATCTATATTTTCTTAAATGAAATGAACAGTATCGTAAGCAAAACTTCTAACATTCATCACAGATAAAATATGACTGAATACCCTAAAGGTAACAGTGATCCCTTAAAAACTTATAAATCAGACTAAGTTAATTAAAACAGGTGTGAGGTAATCTTATATGTAATTAAATTTATCAAAGGGTATCACTCCATCAACAACTTTTAAAAGTCTAAGTATTTCCCTGGTTCTAACTCACTTCAAAAAAGCTGAAGGAAAACAGCTCAATTACCACTATATTTCTACCTAAAACAATTAAATATACTGGTGAGAAATAGAAAACTACTCATAAAAATTTTAGATACAAATATTTAATATTAAACTCAAAATTTCTAAGTGAAATTCACAATCTCAGGAAAATTTACTATTACTTGAAAACAACACAAAGTTTGGTTAATCTAAGTAATCGAGACACGGCGGGTATTTCTTGAGAAATTGCAGTTTCCCGTAGTATTTTGGTTGATTATTAACAATTTAAAGTTAGTTTTTGGGGTTCGGCTGTAATTAACCTAGAATTTACCTTTGAACTCTATCCTACGGTAAGGGGCCCGATGGGAAAGCGGGGTTATGGGCGGGGTAAAACACTTGGGGGAAGGTTTTGCCGTGTTATTGTGTTATTTCCTCTTATTGATGACATTTGAAATGTGAAATACAAGTGGAAATAAGCGATAATGGAGTCATTTCACAGGCCAAATCCACCTAATACTACTACTATTATGATGTCGAATGCTACCACACATGCGCCATGTTATAGGGGAGCTTTTGAGTCAAACACCGACTCCCAAGTGAGCGGAATGGTGAGGGGGATTTTGGGGGACATGTATTTAACTAATCACATTGCAATATACTAACCCTACACTGCGATAGGACCAGATGAAGAATTTTTGGGGATTCATACATTGAGTTACGTATATTCCTCATTTGTTTTTAAGTGTGTGATATTATTTTAAGCTTTTATTTCTGTTGCGTTTATCATAGTATTTGTTTATTATGTGCATTCACATGTTCTCAGTTCAAAATTTTGCCCTATTTCTCTTGCAATATTACCTTATAATTGAGGACATGCCCCTGACAAATGCCTAAGGGTGGGTCTAGAAGGTGGTTTTAGGACGTTTCGATACCTTTTTGTCAGTGACGTCAGATTGGAGGTTACTTGCAGGTATTTCATATGAGATTTATACATAATTTGTACACTAGTCTCTCACTTCTCTTTCCCTTATTCATAGCTATCTGTCTATTTTTGTTACATCATTTTACAACACATTGCTCACCCATAACAATTTCTTTATTATTAGTGCTGTATAATATTTATATATTCATATCATATTTCATTTTTTCGATTTACAAACATTTCAACTTACACAAGTTACTCCCTCCTCTTTCCATTATTCATGTCTGTCTATATTTGTTCATCATTTAGAATGCATTACTTACCCATAACAATTTTACCTCATTATTAGAACATTTACATTCATATTATATTTCATGTTAGACATTTACAAACATTCCTATCTTGGTAAATTACCGACTGTATATCGTGATGGTCTCTGTCCTGGGTTAAATGTGTTACGATAGTATAATAACCTTTATTTTGTGTTTCCTTTAAGGTTGGTTAGGTTAGTATGCTAACCTATTTGTTAGTGTTCCTTTAAAGGAGGGTTCGCCCCTCCAGCCGGGTAACACGTTCTACTAGGTTAGGTTAGGTTGGTTAGTTTAGTATGCTAACCCATATGTTACTGTTCCTTTAAGGGGGTCTGGCCCCCTTTAATGGGGGTCCAGGGTCCCGGCCAGATAATGTCAGGTAACACATTGTTCTAGGTTAGGTTAGGTTAGTATGCTAACCTATATAATAAAAGATATGATTATAGAATTTTTTTTAATGTAATTAATGTCGTCATATCTGTGAGTGACTTCACAAATCTTTCCATTTCATATTAAAGGTACTTACGAGCCAACAAATTCTCCTTTACTTCATATTATATTTTGGAAAATCTGAACATACATTATTGAAACATTAACACTAAGTATACTAATACTGAATCTAAAAACATTGCAAACACGTTTACAACATCTCATAGTTACTGAATTGAAGGTCATGCACTGTGAAAAGCAACAGCATAAGAATATAGTATATACAATAGTATAATACAAAGAGAGAGTGAGAGAGAGATTCAGTATAACCTAGGGAAGTATTGAAAGTTTAAGTTACAAGTAAGGTTGGAGCTTGTGGGAGGACTATGTTCCAAAACCATTGCTTCTCTTTCGACCTGGGCAGTGGAACATGCTCCTGGTTCCCGGTTCCTGGTCCCTAAGCGCTCACTCCACACAGTTGCGGGCACACTACACTATTCTCGTGAGGTGCCGAGCTTTGTAACTTCATACAGTTTTACTTTATACCCTTTCTCCTTCATAATGTTCATTACATTATTTTCACTGGTACTGAGTACCCCCCCTCCCCTCACTGTTTTTTTTTTTTTTTTTTACAATTATAAATGTCTTTAGCTTTACTTTATTCAGACTGTTTCATTTAACCCTTGGCCACTATATAGTACCCTTTCTGCAGCAAGAACCCCAAAAAGTTAGAGATGTTTTTAAACTAGTTATTATCAAATGTTGTCAATTAATTTCTACTTTGCTTTTAACCCTCCCCCTTTCATTTTTAAAAACGGAGGCAGTGCCATGCTATTGGTTTTGACAACCAATGCTTCCCAAGTTAACAAAATTCCTAATATTCAGGGTAAGCCCTGTATATTCTTCAAGGTTTCTGTTAGGGGATTTCAGGGTCTTTAAAGTAATGCCACGTTCTTTAGTGTTTTTGTAGGGTTTTAAAAATGAATAAATGTTTGGCGGTGTCCTCCTCCACTCTGCAGATATCACGAACCTCGTCCTTGTATTTACCCCGGAAGTTAGCCTTCAAGTCCAATATATCAAGTCTGGCCTTCATGATCATACACGCACCCTTTGTTTCCAGTTTCCTGATTTAATCAGTTTCCCCGAAGTTTTCTATGAACCTCAGCTTCTTCATTTCTTTCCTCTTCTCCTCCAAGGTCTCTACAATATCTTGCTTTTATCTCTATCTCCTTTTTTAGTGTCTACGTACTTTCCCATTGTATTAACTCAGTTATATTTAGTACATATGGTTGCTACGCTTTTTGTCCAGCACAGTCCATGGGGGGGGGGGGGGACGAGGAAAGCGCTCAGTTGATCTTCTATTAGCTCTTTAATTAATCTTTTCTCCTCCGAGTTTATAATTTTGTGGAAAAGCATAGCTTTTATATATATATATATATATATATATATATATATATATATATATATATGTATATAATTTATTCTGCAGGCTACTGGCCAAGTGCTGGACTCCGCTATAATTCCCCAATACGGCTTGCCATTAGTTTGTTCATAGATAACTCGGAGGATCCTGTATTGCATTTCCTCTAGTATATTCAACTCGTTTTCCTTGAAGTTACTCCATGCATCTGTGCTGACTAATAATGTTGGTACCAGTACAGTTTCATAGATCTTTTTCCTCACCTCTGGTGCCATATTTCCCACTTTCTTAACATTCCCATATTTTCTAATTTCTCTTAGTACGCATCTACCTTTTGATTTCTCGTGTTGATACTTGCTTCCTTTGAGCCATTTAGTGTGTACCATTCTCATAAGTATATGTATTTTTCTACACTACTAATTGGGTCAGTTTTAACCTCTGCTCGTATGTGGACATCTGTGCGTTTTTTCTTTTTTGCTATTTTATCTATTACAAGTACTGCTGACTTACTTGTTTTAGTAATAATTGTAAATTTCTTAAGCTGCCCCAGGACACGGTAGTTGCCAATTGCCATTCCTATTCCCTCTCCTGCTCGGTGGTGGGGAACATGAATTCATCGACAAAAATCAGGTATCTATTTCTATATTTCTTAAGAGTGTTACGTTCTTTCTGCTTATCTCATTCACTCTATCTGTCACTATGATGCAGGACTTTGGGTCATACATTGTTCCTTGTCTCACATTCTCCGTCATTTCAGTTGTTTCTGTTTGTGCCTTGCCATTTTACTCATCTTTCGTATCGAAAATGCGTCTTTCCACTTTATCATCTTCCCTCTCCTTGATGCAATCCTTCAGATCTAGTTTATCAAAACATTTATATGCATCCCCCAACCATGTGGACGTTGGGGAGCCTAACATTGTGCTATAGCCAATCACTACGTTTGCGGTTCAAGCCCATCGATGTGCTGGTGAGTCACGGCCGGAACGTGCGGTACGGGGTGAGGTGCCTTCGACAGGAGCCTGCCAGTGTGTCTTTCCTTTCAGATGGAAAAATTCCTTCCTAGTGACACTCTTTTATCACCAGACAGCACAGCATTTTGAGCTGAGATTCCTAGCCATATGCTTCTTATAATCTTAGTGACAACCCTCAACATTCGACTTATTACCAGGTACAATAACTCAAACTTAGGTATCTTATGGCACTAGCAGTTTACTGAAGCACACCCGAAAGAAAAAAAATTCGCCTCTGAATTCGAGTTTCTTTTTTTTTTGTTTTACTTTATAATTGACACGAGTAGTCTTATCTCTAGATTTAACCTGTCCATTTACCCACATATATACATATATAAATACACACACACACACACACATATATATATATATATATATATATATATATATATATATATATAAATATATATATATATATATATATAGATATATATACGTATATATATATATATATTATATATATGATATATATATAATAATATATATGTATATATATACGGATATATATATATATATACGTATAAAATATATATTACGTATATATATTACATATATAATGAAGGTGTGCGTGTGTGTACGTGTTTCTACTCACCCATAAGATATAGGAAAGCCAAGTTCTGTACAATTCAGCATCTCTACTTTAGTGATAAATGTTGCGCCGCAGTACTGCCAGACATCCAGATACATAAAGTGTTGATCAGTGTCCAAAGCAGTTGAACCCAACCAACATTGTAGACCTTTTCTGAAACCTTCAGTCCTACGTATTAGTCATATACACCGAGAGACATGATTCTCCTTATATATCGTATTGAAAGAGAGCCTATTTCATGATCGAGTATTTATCCATGATATTTCAATTTCTTAATTATTGGTCAGTGGTAAAAAGACTTGACTAGTTTCCGTGGTGCTAACAAATTCCTTGGGTAAACGATTCTATGTTTGAACTAACATCAAAGGTTCTTTTGCTGCCGAAAGAATTAGCAAGAACTTTAACCAGCGTCCTAATAAGAGCGAAAGCTTTCCGAGACGACATTGCAATTTTCTAATGTAAGACTGATAAAATAATGACAAGAACTGACTGTTAGAAAATATAATTGTTCTGAAGTCTACGTGAGATGTTTTACATTATGCCATTATTTCATGTGTGTTCATTAGGTTACTTTTAAGCACGTATCTGCTGAATGATGTGAAAGTCGTGAACGCTACAGATCGTTCTTACAGCTTTCATAAAAATATAGATAAAGAATATTCGAAAAGTCATTCGACTTAATAAGAAAATAACCACTCTTGTGACTGGGCAAAATCGTAGATGCACTGGCTTTGCGCTCACCTTTGTGTGACCATCCTCTACAATATCCCGGGCCAAGCAACAGCTCCCTTCGGGCTCCTCGGTGATTACCTCATTTCCGACATTCGCTGCTGAAAGGATTACAAGCTGAACGACCTTCAGGTTATTCATGAAGGAGAAGAAATTCGTTAAACTGGAGAATTGGGGTTCGAAAAGATTATTCACCTTTTCTCTCTCTCTCCTCTCTCTCTCTCTCTCTCTCTCTCTCTCTCTCTCTCATCGAATTTGAGGATGAGGATCGTGTCTGACTCAAGCAGAAATTCGTTAGTCAGCTCTGTAACAACTGCTGACGAAGCCAGTTTGTAATATTTGTGCGCATTCACACTGAGCGATTCTACTCGAGCACAACAACCAAGACAAGTGTTATTCATCAGTTTCTGTGTTGCAAAACGTTGACGCATTCTTGCCAGGAGACGATGATGGCGGGATTGTGATGCTATGTATCTCCACTTCAGGGGACATTGAGTAAGATATTTCTTGGCCACGACTCCTCCCACACAATGATATAAAGACGTTGAAAAGCGTCACTGAAACATGAATGTTTCACCACCGTTTTCCGGTCTGTCCGATTATAATCCTTACAACTGATATTTACCTATTGTTTCTATCAATGACTAATTAGGTATGTTTTCTTATATGCAGAATGAGTGAATTATAAAGAGGTTACATTTAATGTAGGGCCATGCTCAAGTGACTGTGACTGCACAGGACTTCGTTGAAAGATCGCCAACTGCAACCGACCATGCTTCATATTACCTCTTCTTTGATTGCGAAGCAGCTCTCTCATAAAATATGCCACGTTGCATAACAGTGAAATCTATGGCATCCATTAATATTGTAAAGCAGAGATATTATGTGGAGCCAACTTTTGGAAAAACAGTGATAAAACATTTCCAAAACTTTCGTTTCTCCAGCGCTGTTGCTTTCGAAAAAAAAGCCTATATACTGGTTTTAATTTTTGTGTAGAAGAAAGCTATTGAGATGGGTGTGTCTGTCCGCCCACCGCCTTCACATCTTTAAAACTACTGAAATTGGAATATCGAGTGAGGGTGGATACCCTCCAATAATCAAACATATCAAATTGCAGCCTCTGTCAATTTTATTTCATTTCAGGCTAAAAATAGCCATAATCGTGCGTTTTATACCGCCGAGTCTAATGACGGAGGAGTTCGCCGAGTTACCTCCGCTTGACCTCATCTGGGGAGCAACTGAGCGTTCCCAGGTCGTAGCTGAGAGTTTCATATTGCAGCATATCGAGAGTTTCATGCAGCATTATACGCTGTACGGAAAATTCGATTGCGCCGAAGAAACTCCGACGCATGTTTTATTTCTTTATTTTATTTTTCTGGTGAAAATGAGAGAGGGCGGTAACTTGGCAATGACTGGCGGAACGGAATAACATGCCCAAATAACATCGTTACATTTCATGCGAGTAGTACTTGGTGATCTGAAGGAAAGGTTATTTAATAACCTAAATTCCTCCATGAGCATGTTATGCTTGTTAACTGTGCTATCGAGTTGAGAGGAAAAGAGAGAGAGAGAGAGAAAAAAAAAATGTTCACAAGGCCAAAACGGAAAATCGCAGTTGGCAGGTTTTCACGCAGGACCCTTTATGTGTTTTTCGCACATTTTAATGCCGAATAGAACGGCTGAATGCTATTTAGAACGCGGTATTTACAGAAGTGACTGTATGTAAAGTTTTATGGCGCGGTAAAACGAACAGCAACCAATATAGACTTTCTATAGCGGAAGGAAAGTATTTTCCTGGTTTCAGATCTCTCTAAAAGCGCTCAGTGGCTGTGTTGTATAGTAAGTAGCTTTTGGTGCCTTTTGGAGGCTCTGTCCGCAATTCCACAATACTGCGGCTCTTTTCATAGGTGCGCTGACTAAATGGTCATACTTTTCATAATATTTCTTCTTGAGATTTGATAGGTATAACGCAATATCTATGCTGATCCTTTGTGAGTCAGAAATTAATTCTGAGAAACATGTTCCTGTGCTCATTTCCACACATAATATATATGTATGTATGCATGTTTGTATGTATTTATTTATTTATTACTTATTTGTTGTTTATTTTTTCTTCATTTTATACAGTAAAAATTTCTGTGCGACAAAACACCGGTAACAAAAGAAAAGAAAAAGAGGAATGGTCGGGAAGAAAGGGAAGGCGGGTGTGTGATGTGCAGGTGAATTTGTCAGCGCTGTATGGGATGTTCTCTCTCTCTCTCTCTCTCTTATGTAGTGCACTACTGTTTTGGTAGAAGATATGGCAATATCCTTTCATAAAATGTGAAGCATAAACGGGAACAGTCCAAGACCGCCATTCCGAAGGCATCACTAAATCATTCAATCGGCAGTAGCGACCGCCGGTGTGTGCAAAGGGCAGGGACTTCATCATCGCAAGCTGATAAAAACAAACCAAGTAAAATCTCCCCCCCCCCCCCCAACAACACAACAAAAAAATCATATGCCTGCCTACCCCTCTCCACTCATTCCGCATGGAATTACCGCCGCCTCCCCTCCTTCCCTGCCATCCAGCGCCAAATAATCCAATCTCTGCCTGCTTAGTCCTGTGAGCAGCGACACTTACTTCTCTCTCTCTCTCTCTCTTTCTCTCTCTCTCTAGGCAATGTTGACTTGCCTTCCAACAACGACCGGGAGCCTATGTAATAAATATGTTCACTATGTAATGAATATGTTCATTATGTAATGAATATGTTCACTATGGTGCTCGTTTGCCTGTTCCAACGAGGATCAGATTCCATAGGAATCAATCCCCGGCAACATTACAGAACCTTTATTTTTGTTTGGCAGCAACACAGAAAACAGCGCTAAGGGGAACTATACAAAAGAAAATGACAATCTCAAATTTTACTTTGAGAAACACCCAGGCCCATGCAACAGCCTAACTGCAAATTGCAGAGCAGATCATTACTTTCAGCATATAGGAATTAAGATGTTTGGCCACCAGGCATTCAAAATCGCAAGCAACAAAGCTAGGGCTACCTGATTGTGTAAACATTACCATGTTTCCCTTATAGTTAAGCTACCAATGATACTAAAAAAATCCTTGGAGCTCAGTAATCACACACACACACACACACACACACACACACACACACACACACACAAAGGGAAGATACTAAGTATCAAGTTGAGTGAAATATTTCTTTTTTATTGCCTAAAACTTAAAACCTAAACTAGGCAGTTTAGCTTCAGGAGTACAGAAACGAGGCACAATGAATTTTTCATTGCTTTGCTTATTGTTAAGTATAATCAGTCAAAGTGGTTTTCTTTTCCTTTGACTGACCCATGTAGTTCAGGCAAAGGAGGCACTGTTGAATCTACCCAAAAACTGAAACACACATTTCATATTCCTGACCTGTATCAGAAAGGGTTTCTTGTACATTTATTGATTTTCCAGATGAAACATAAATTCGCTGCACCACAGCTCATAGCTGGACGTAATTATTCCATGTTAAACAGATCTATTCCTTTTCCAAAGATTATATACATGCTTTTTCTCCAAGTAACCATTGTCCACAAGCGTTGATAACTGAAAAAATAAAGAATTCATCTGACAAATTCAAAAGTGAAAGATCACTCAAACTTCTATGCTAGTCTGCTTGAGATATAATATATACTTTACAGCAGCAAGATTCGAGAGACAGCATGGCCAGCTTAGTCATTGTCAATGATTAAAAAAGCTATTGCATGATCAGAAATGTCAACTGGAGGACTCGCGGTGCTGTTCATAACACCGTGGGTATTGATGAATACTTAATCTAAGCAATTTCCAGATTTGCACGTGGCCTCACTCATGGTTGCTCTCAACCGGATTCAGAGGAAGTAAAAAGCTTTTAAGCCATGGAAATCAGTAAGAAAATCAAGTAGTCCTTATGGTGAGCAATGATTTCATCAACAAACGCAAAAGCAGTCCTTCTGTCAACTCCCTGTATTTTAAGCATGATAATAGGCCATGGAAAAAAAATAGTTCCACCTGAGCTTAGAATGCAATAGATGGCCTACCCACAAAAAGCTGTTCTGCCAACTACAAACTTTCACAACTCGGACCCTTTGGCACCACATTTGTAAAGTCTTATGAGAAGCAGGGTACTCTTTCCTAGTACACTCTCCAATCCTTCTTCTCTAAGAATGGTATTATGTTTAAGGTTGCAATAAGGGGCTTGGATAAGTGACTTAGTAGAGAAACCATAATGCAACATCATTCAGGATGGTAGCAACTACGCGATCACTAATATTACCAAGTAATCAACAAATATTGCAGTATTTCAAATGACGCGGCCGAGGATTTTGCAAGCATCTCCAATCACTATCAGTTTAAAAATCAATATAAGTTATTTCCTACTTAACAAAAATGAGCAAAAGAGGATATGATTATGAACTGTGTTTGAAAATGATAACAAGAAAGGTGAACGTGGCAGAGCTGACATACTATGGAAAGCAAGGTAGTATATACTGTGCAGGATAGCCACTTCAAGGGAAGGCAAGGGCAGTGATTTTGAATGTACTCTCAAACAAGAGAACTCTAATCCAAGAAATTGGAAGGCCATGGTACAGAGGTTATGGCGCTCTCCAAGAATAAAGAATAATATTTGATTCTGGAGCCATCTTGCCCTGGAATTCCGTTCGCCACAGTGAAAGGGTCTTTGACCTTCAATTAAATATGATTACGAGGGTGAGTCTCAGAATAGCAGATGTATAATAAGAAAATAAAAGAGTAGGCAATGGAAAGGCCATGTGTAGATATACTTGCACCTAGCAAGTATATCTTCATCAACTCCACACTGAGTCTTTGAATAATTCTATAAAAGCTCCTTAGAGCCTTTTTCATTTTACTCTCAAACTTCCTACATAACTGTTTGTTATTAACAAACTGATTAACAACTTCAGTCTTGCTCATTAACCATTCTGTCTTCTGCCTTACTTTCTCAATCAAAATCTTGTCTTATGTGTCCTGAAGTACTTAGCAATGTTATACTCCCTAATTCTTACAATTATCTAAATCATCTTGATTCATGTACACAGGCCCAATAATTCCTTTCACTCAGACCTTTTGGAACTCTTCCTTAATTCAGAGACACCTCGCACACCCTGGTCAGCCCCTTAATCACAGATTCATCATAATATCCCTACTCTGGTTCTATAATATTCTTTAATTTCTTAATTACCCTCTTCATATTCACGCTTGCCATTTACACAGGCGTTATCAAATTTATACTAAGGCATTCTACTCTTGGTCTTTTTTACATTTTTTTTTTTTTGCGCTTCAGCATTATCTACAGACAGAGTTTCCATTGTATTTCTTTTATTATTAAAATACCTTTACTCATTAATCTTTCTGTCTGCATATACCTTCCTGTAGAAAAGCTATACATAAAGTACTTACTCAGATTCAGCGCTTATTTTGGAAATGACCTATTTGTTCATTCCGCTAATGCACTTTAAAATATTGTATTTTTCCTTTCCTAATCATCTCATTTCCTGAACCCATCAATACCTGCTTTTAATCCCTCTTCCTACATTGGTTTCTCTGGTTTGGACACTTTCATCGCAATAGGAACATCGAGAGAGAGAGAGAGAGAGAGAGAGAGAGAGAGATTAGTGTCAATAATCCAGTGGAGGCAAGGTTAGAAAAATGTTTACTCATAAAGACTTCCTGAAAAAGGTCTACTCATAAAGACTTTCTCTCTCTCTCTCTCTCTCTCTCTCTCTCTCTCTCTCTCTCTCTCTCTCTCTCTCAAAGACCAGGTACTGAGGTCCAGTTCATAAGAGGAGGCTTAAGGCCTAGCAGCGAGAGGTCTTGGGCTCAATGCGATGCAAGCAGAAGACCTTTAGCTATACGCTAAGTTAAATCCAATCGTCCTTTTCTGATAAAAGCAATGAGTTATGTACACGGTAGATAGTCGACTGTGATGGTCCACGTAGAAGTTGGAGAAGGGCATTTGGCAAGCAGCCATATACCGAGAGACTTGTTGAAAATCTGAAGGGTAAGACCTGACTTTGTTAGGGATAACATATATACACGTATGTATATACGTATATATATATATATATATATATATATATATATATATATATATATATATATATATATATATATATATATAGTATATATATATATATATATATTATGTATGTATGTATGTATATATATATTATATATATATATATATATATATATATATATTATATTATTATATATAATAAATAAAGATATATGCCACGAAGGAAAAATAAACGAAGGAGGTCTGCAAGATCTTTCGACGTTAAAAGTCCTTTACTGAGCAGAGACTCAGTAAAGGACTTTTAACGTCGAAAGATCTTGCAGACCTCCTTCGTTTATTTTTCCTTTGTGGCATTTATCTTTATTTATGGATTTATCACGTTCCTAACTTTCGTAATTCAGTTATACATAATATATATATATATATATATATATATATATATATATATATATATATATATGTAGATGATATATATATGTATATTATGCACACACACACACACTTGCTGTCCTTTACTTGGCAGACTGATAGAAATATATAAATAAGCTTACAAAGAAAGCTCGTATAATTGACAGATGGGGATTACAAAGGAAACAGATGTACCTGGAATCCAACACATTTGAAGAATTAGAGGACCTACCAGAAACAGGGGTAAATATTTAAGAGGTTTTATAAAAGATTAGGACCAAGAGCCCAGAAGCAGGGAAGGGTCAATTAAAAGATTATACAGAGACTGAGTGACCACCAAAGAAATGACCATAGAAAGCACAAACTAATTACATATGCTTTCCAACGTCAATTTTATTTTGGTGGTCAATCTCCATATAATCTTTTAATTGACCCTTCCCTGCTTTTGAGCTGTTGGTCATTATTTTTCATCAAACCTCTTAAATATTTACCCCTGTTTTTGGTAGGTCCACTAATTCTTCGGGTGTGTTGGATTCCAGGTACATCTGTTTCCTTTGTAATCCCCATCTGTCAATTATACGAGCTTTCTTTGCAAACTTATTTTCAAATTTCTATCATCTGCTAAGAAAAAGGCAGTAAGTCGAAAGGCCTAACTCCACTCAACTGTTTCATCATCGTGATTTACATATAATCATTAAGATACAAATATCTGTTGAACGCTTCATTTGTTTATATACATAGGAAGTCTTCGATGCTTCCCAAATAATTCTGTATCCAGCTGTCAAATCTACTCGACCACATCAAATAATTATTCTACAATAAGGTCAGCTAAATAAGTTGTTTAAGGCGCACAAATGAGCTTAACAGCGTAATATGTAGCCCCTTGTGTTCGTAGCTCACATGAACTATCGCATCGCATCGCCGTCACGGAGACCTTTGCCAAGAAAAGAAGTCCGAAGCTCCCGGATGGACAGAGTGATAATTAATATATTAGCGGCCAGTCTGGAAAATGTGCTTAACTAGGAGACGCAAATGATTATGCACCAGGTCACACCACGTATAAAATGTGGTACAGTCAGTCAGTCAGTTCAAAAGAAAATAGCTGGGATGAAAAGCAATTTAATGGCACCATCCAGGAATATGCCTATCACAAAAGCGAATGGCGTTGCAATTAACATAATAGTCACATGCAAAAAAAAAAAAAAAACCGTTTTATTTGATTCTATTCATTTATTTGATTTGATTTTTTTTTTTTTTTTTTTTTTTTTTTTTAGAAACCTGAAAGTAAGAAGCAGTGATCCTGAAAAGTCAACACAACATTTACAAGCGTCATGCCTCGGTAGGCTGACGGTAATAGCACTAGCGTCGTTGATTCAGCATCCGTTCACGTCTATGGCATTCCACACAGTCACCCACCCATCCATCCATTCATTTTTCCAACCACCCAGACATTCACTCAGCTGGTTAAACTCTTCATTTTTCAGAATCCAAGCAAATCTTTTCACTGAACCATTTCTTGTAATAATACACTGAGCACCAATGACCATTCGACATTATGCGCATTCACTAATGTACATTCTTCCAGTGTGTAAAACATTTATCAGCCATTGTCTGCTTTCATGAAGCGTCAAAAGAAAGCTTGTATAGAAGCCGCTCACCTAACTAAAAAACAGTCCGCAAGGAAATTCTTTATCAGGTTGTAACCTACAAGCTTCGTACACTTGCCCGATCGAGTTGCTTTTGGTGAAATCTACTTTGAATATCCAACGTTCATAAAACAACATTTTTAATCAACATTTTAATGGCATCTATTTCCAGGGGCAAGATATTTATGGATCCACTTAACGTAACATTCCAATGATCTTACTTCCGGGTGTAATATTAGTCATCGTAAATTGTAAATTGTAAGGATCAACCGGTTATTTCCCGTTACCAAAATGGTGGAAATCACTGTCAAGTTCGAGTTCTTTTTAATCTCCCGAAGTTGTAATAGAAATGACAAGTCAACATTTTTATTTCGTCATTCAGCCCAACAGAAATAAGAACAATTTCCTAAAACTGAGATGGCCTACGACGAGACACTCGAAAACGTCTAATGAATTAGAAGAAATGATGATGATATGAACTGACAAGGGCTTCGACATCACTGACTGGAACCAAAAAGTAGCGCAAATCCCTACAGATTCAGCTCTGTTCGGGATACTTGTGCCATCACTCTAAGCTTTTTACCGTACGATGTCAGTCCAGCCATTCAAAAATTATTTAGGAGTGCATTAAACATTATGTATGTATGTATGTTTGTATATATGTATACACACACACACACACACACACACACACACATATATATATATATATATATATATATATATATATATATATATATATATATATATATATATATATATATATATATATATATATATATATATATATATATATATATATATATATATATATATATATATATATACAAAATATACATATACGTAGATGCAAATGTAATAGCCACAATGCCCTCTTAACTTCTCGAATTCTATATATAGATATATATAGATGCATATATATGTGAACATTAAATTTCTACAATATATATATATATATATATATATATATATATATATACTATATATATATATATATATATATATATATATATATATTATATATATATAGTATTATATTGCTACTTTCAAAACGCATATATCCCCTCTTTGATTGTATAAAATATTGTGTAGAGGATTTTGGCAACATTTTCAGATTCCTAGATAGCTTAGAGATAGGATGTTTAAAATGTGTGTTCAGATTTCGCGTAACATAATATAAAAAGAATATATAACGTAGTATGAAAAGAGAGAGAGGTTATCTTTGTCCGTTTGAAGCAAGAGTTGTTTTTCAAAACCTGTCAACACGTTTGATTAGAGATATCGAGGTCTCCGTTGTGTTTTGGGAATTCTGTCATCATGTCTGATAGGGACTTTTGCTCAAGTCTGTTTCGATCGAATATGTGTCTTTGTCGAACTGACTGGTCTCATACGCGTATGTCTTTGCTGAATGCCACGTGCAGATTTCACAGTTTTTTCTGTAAAGTTATGTCACTTTTCGAAGCTTCTGGAAAGAATTGTGTCCCAAAACGTTTTGTGTCATCTCCACTGTCCAGCTTTCGTAAGGAAGAGATTTCATTCAGGCTTAAATCCTCAAAGCGTTCACATATCTCTCTCTCTCTCTCTCTCTCTCTCTCTCTCTCTCTCTCTGCCTCGACATACTTGAGATTATATTAAAGTAACGTAAATTGGTCACTCGTAACTTGTAGATTTCAGATTTGATATTTCTTAGAGTTTATTTAGTATTATTTAGTGTTTTTATAGAATCTAAACAAACGTTATATTTGTGTGTAACAGCGCCTATTTTTGTGAATTGTGGTGAATTTTTGAACAAGGTGCAGCAAAGAAAGAAAATTGGTATACCAAGAAGGTGAAGTGTGTTATATTTTTATTAGTTGCAACTAATAACAGATGGTTACGATGGTTTAGATAACTAATATCTAATGGTTATGATGGTTTGGTAAGAAATTAATAACTATTGGTTACGATGGTTTAGAGAACTAATAACTAATGGTTACAATGGTTTGAGTGAAAAGATTTACATTTTTACACATTGCAAATTTTTGTGTTTTGTGTTTGTTTCATTTGAAGTGATTTTTATGTTTTATGCATTTATTCATTTTTCTTATTGAAGAGTGTGTTTTTATTTTATATTCTGTGTGATTAATACTTTTTACAATTTTGGTATTTTCCATATTTTTCTGTGTTTTCATTTCCTTTCACAATTTAATTAACTTCGTTATTTTCATTACTTATTCATTGCACATTTAATTAA
The DNA here is from genome assembly GCF_015104395.2 of Macrobrachium nipponense. NCBI lineage: Eukaryota > Metazoa > Arthropoda > Malacostraca > Decapoda > Palaemonidae > Macrobrachium > Macrobrachium nipponense. Next base: position 61,979,541 of record NC_061110.1, on the reverse strand, counting down.
ATTAAACACTTGTGAATTAATTTGCATTTACTTAGAAGTCTTTTCAAGTTTTATTGTTGTTTAGCACTTGTGAATTAATTTCCAAATTTCAATTATTGCCTAACACTTTTGAATTTTGATTGAATTAATTTTCTTGAATTTTGTGATAAATTAATTTTGATTTAATTTCACTTAATTGATTCAAGAATTAATCAAACTTTACTTTGTTTTCAAGTAGCGGTAATTTTCCCTGATATTGTGAATTTCACTTATAATTTTGAGTTTGATAATAAATTTTTGTATTTTAAATTTTTATAAGTATTTAATTTCTAACCGTTATATTTGCATATGATTATATTTAGCTTAGGTAGAAACATAGAGTGGTAATTGATCTGTTTTCCTTCAATTTGTTTGAAGTGAGTTAGAACCAGGGAAGTACTTAGACTTTTGAAATCAGGGAAATACTTAGACTTTTAAAGTTGTTGATGGATTGATGCCCTTTGATTAATTTAATTACTTACAAGATTACCTCACATCTGTTTTGATGAACTTAGTCTGATTTTCTCCAATACTGGTAAGTTGTTAAGGGATCACTGTTGCCTTTAGAGTATTCAGTCGTTTAGTACCTGTGATGAGGGTTCAGGTGTCTGGCTGTTGTGTGGTAACAATTAGTGAATGGTAAGTGTAGTAACCAGATACTTGGCACTTTGTCACAATATATATATACATACATACATACAGTCATACGACCACAGTAGGATTTAACCCGCATATGGAATTTGAGAAGTTACTTTACCAACTTGACCGCACGAAGAATAAAATTCTAGTGAGGCTCATTCATACATATGTCTGTCGAGTTCAGATTTATTTTTCGGAGCTGGAACAGACTCATCCTCACCGTCATAGTCAAGTAAATAATAGATTTTGTTCCTTTTTAGCCAGAAATATGTATAATATATAATCTACCAGTCGCTTTTTTTCAAATACGCATATATATATATATATATATATATATATATATATATATATATATATATATATATATATATATGTATATATATATATATATGCATATATATATCATACTATATATATATATATATATATATATATATATATACACATATATGCATATATATATATATATAGATATATATATATATATATATATATATATATATATATATATATATATATATATATTATGACGAAGTGCCAAGTGTCTGGTTACTACACTTACCAATCATTAAATGTTACCTCACAACAGTCAGACATCTGAACCTTCATCACAGGTCAAATACGACTGAATACTCTAAAGGCAACAGTGATCCTTAAACAACTTACTAGTATTGCAGAAAATCAGACTAAGTTCATTAAAGCAGGTGTGAGGTAATCTTATGTGTACTTAAAGTCTAAGTATTTCCCTGATTTCAAAAGTCTAAGTACTTCCTTGGTTCTAACTCACTTCAATTAAATTGAAGGAAAACAGCCCAATTACCACTCTATGTTTCTACTTACACAAAAATATACTTATATACTGGTGAAAAAGAAAACACTTATAAAAGTTTCAAATACAAAAACTTTATTATCAAACTCAAACTTATAAGAGAAATTCACAATATCAGGGAAATTTACTTTTACTTGAAAACAACACAAAAATTTAATTAATTCTGGAATTAGTTCAGTAAAATATAATCAAACTTAATTTATTACAAAACTCAAGAAAATTAATGAATTTAATTGAAATTCAAAAGTGTTAGGTAATAACTAAAATTTGGAAATTAATTCACAAGTGGTAAACAACAATGAAACTTGAATAGAATTCTAAGTAAATGCAAATTAATTCACACGTGTTAAATTCAATTAAATGTGAAACAATTAATTATTGAAAACAATTACGTTAATTAAATCACAGAAAAATATGGAAAATATCAAAATTGTACAAAGCACTAATCACAGAGAATATAAAATAAAAATACACACATCAATAAGAAAATGGATAAATGCACAAAAAATCACTTCAAAAAGAAAAATGGGTAAATGCACAAAAATTTCACTTCAAATGAAACAAACACAAAAGACAAAAATTTGTAATGTGTAAAAATTGAAATCATTCTCCAAACCACTGTAACTATTAGTTACAACTAATAAACCTTGTAATAACACATTACCTTAGTACCAATTGTTTCTGCTGCAGCTTGTTCAAAAATTTCACCACATAATTCACAATATTTCGAAAAAGAAAAGGTGCCGTTACACACTTGGGCAATGTATGTTCAGATTCCACAATAAGCACTAAATAATACTAAATAACTCTAAGAAATACCAAATCTAAAATTTACGAGTGACCATTCAGTAAGTATTAAATCTTTACATTAATGTAATATCAAGTATGGCGAGAGAGAGAGAGAGAGAGAGAGAGAGAGAGAGAGAGAGAGAGATATGATCTCTTTACACCAGAAGTTCAAAGTCTGTAATGTGTGCTCTCTCTCTCTTCCTTGTATGGGTGAACTTCAAGAGACTGACGGGCTCAAATCGTTTTGGACATGTAGTTCAGCAAATATCATAAAAATTCTCTTTCAGAACAATATCTAAAGAGAAATTAAAATTACAATCGTAAATAACATTTATTATTACTTGATTTAAGACAATAAAAGTATTTTAATACGAAAGGAATAATGATTTACAAAGAAAGCAAAACTAAAGGACCTCATATCCCAAAGATAATGTATGCTTAAACAGAAGGTTCTAGAGCGATCTTACGAAAAGATGATGCAATCCTTCATCGTGATTTCTCGAGAAAGACGTACCCATTTGAAACCAGACTCGAGCAAGTAAGACTGACAGGATTCCAAAACAAAACATAGACTTCGAGTTGTCCTTCTCTCGAGCGATGACAAGATATGAAAACAAAATCGAGCATGCCTCGCGGCTATTGTACAATGAAAAATTTCTCTCTCTTTACACATTCTATGTTATCTTAACTTTTAAATTATGTTATGCAGAATCTGAACATACATTTTTAGAAAAACCTATTACTCTAAGCTAAATAAGGAATCTGAAAATGTTACTAACAATTTTCATAACATTTCATAGTTAAAGACAGGAAATATGCGTTACAAAAGTAGCAGCACACACATATATATATATATATATATATATATATATAATATATATATATATATATATATATATGCTTAAAAAATCCCAGTAGATGCACGGACTTCATAATAAGCGAATACCACGGGAAAAAATTCCCGTGTATTCGCTTATATATCATATATATAGATATATATATAGATATATATATACTTATATAATATTAGTATATAGATATTTCGCGTTATATATATTTAGAATATATATAGATATATATGATATATATATTATATTTTATATATATATAAATATATATATATATTTATATATAGATATATATATAATATATATTATAGATATATATATATATATATATATATTATATATGGTATCAGGACAACTGCCCCCGGGACAACTGCCCCCAGGACAATTGCCCCCCGACAACTGCCCCCGGGAAAATTGCCCCGTAGGACTACTGCCCCCCCCGGGAAAATTGCCCCCGTAAAACACTGGATAATTAGCCCCTGACAAATTTAAAAAATAATTGTAGCTATTTCTGGAATTTATTACCATTTACGTAATTACTTTATAGGAATTTCTTGAGTAACTATTTAAGAAAAAAATTCTTCATAGAAAAATGGTAGTAAATACGAACAATTAATGTTTTATTATTATTAATAAAAATACATAAGAACTATTAAAAACCAATGTTTTATTAATGTTAATAAAAATACATGATTTAAAAAGATAACATTATATACTAAAATTTGTACATAGATAAGTTGCAAAAATATTGAAAAAGGATTTAAAAACTAGAATTTTAAATTGTGGGCTATGTATCTCAAAAATTCCAATACGTCACGGTTCTCAAAGTCTTGCACAATGTTTGCTATTCTTATGCTAGAATCCTGATAGCGTTTCCGCTTAGGAGGTACTGGATGCCCGGCAAGTATTTGATTGATTATGACGCTGGATAGTGCCTGTTCTCTCTTCAACACCCCCAGAAATTTCCATATATTGGATGAAATGACGTAAACGCTGCTTGCATATGGTTATGCCAGCCTTCTAAAGCGTTGTTTGTTCGAGGTAAATCTTCAACAACACGAGTATACATACTCCACATGCTTACAGGGAAACGTGGCTGTCTCCTTGTATGTCGACGTCTTCTGCCGATATATGTATCCTCAAAATAATCTATTATAGCATCAGCCTCAGGTGGCAACGTCTCTTGGAGTTTCTCAAAACGCTTCAATCACTTTTTCTGGGGGAAACAAACGCTAAAGCAGGAATCATACGTATTTGCAGGGAAAAATCGGCGTCGGTTTGGTATTTAGTTTGGAGAACTTAATTTTGCACCTTACGGTATATGCTTTGAGATAAGTGGTAAAAACATCCTTTAACGTTTACGTTGGGGAAGATCTCTTCAATAGCACTCCTAGCAGCTTGTTCAAAGTCTATTAGGAAGGTCTTGGGATTAAGTCTAGGATTTATAGTGAGGAGTTGTTGGTAGATATCTTCATATGTTGCTTGTTGTTTATTTGGTAGCAGAACATACACACACGGAATAACTCTTTCAGAAGTTAAGCAATGAATAGTGTACAATTGGTAAAATAACTCGGGTACAATCTTAAAGGTACCGTCTCCAAACCAATTATCTGATTTCTCCAGAAGGCTAATGTTTGTTGGTGTTGAAAATAAAAGGACACGCTGCTCTATCAATCCACTATCATAAAGAAGAAAATCTTCACCACTAGAAGTTTTCTTGTACTCGGAAGGAATGACCATGTCTGATAGGCTTGATGGGAAGGGATGGGGAGCACCAGCAGCTTGTTTGTAGCGCCTTATTGCACGACGAATATGTCTCACCGGTGGTAGTTGAGTTGCAGCACCACTTGATATCGACTCAACTGTTTGGGAAATTATTTGCTGTGCAGTCTCTTCGGTAGCAATAGATTTAGCCTTTATTTCCTGTTGTACTAACAGGACTTCACGGCGGGGTTGGTCAACAGCATGGGTGTGATCATTTACTTGGCCAACTACTTCATTTTCACAAACTTTTATTTTCGCTTTACAGTTATTATGGCGGCGTTTTTCACATTCATAAGATGTAACATTATTTGCCAATTCCTTCTGCTTCACATAGATGTATCCTTCGTAAATAAGCTTCATTTTGCCACTTTCACTTCGGACGAACTCCATGATGGGTGATGTTACTTCTTATATTTCTGAATAGACACTGGATCCTTCTTACTTTTTTCTTTTTTGTAAACATTTGTTTGACTATACAGTTGGCGATAACTTTCAGAAATTAACTAACTCGTACGACCGATTACCTAATTAGGAAATAACTACATAAATGGTAATAAATTTAGGGAATAGATACAATTATTTCTTAAATGACCAATTATGTAATTAGGAAGAATATCTTCATAAATAGTTACTAAAAAGTAATTACGTAAATGGCAATAAATTCCAAAGCATTTGTCCAGAAGGCAGTGGGTTTTACGGGGGCAATTTTCCCGGGGACGGTAGTCCTACGGGGGCAATTTTCCCGGGGGCAGTTGTCGGGGGGCAATTGTCCTGGGGGCAGTTGTCCCGGGGGCAGTTGTCCTAGCAACCATATATATATATATATATATATATATATATATATATATATATATATATATATATATATATATATATATTTAGTAACCAGCGAGTTGCGGTAAGTAATGATAGAATGGATGGTGGAAATGTGTAAACAGTTGAAGTTGATTCTTATACCAGATGTGAATTAGATGAGAGATGTGAATCACAAAATAGTGAAGAGGAAAGGAAGCTGGCTTTGTAAAAGGCTGGCGAGAGATGTTACTGTCAATGAAATCTGTGGTGGGAATATATGTAAGGACTGTTGGGCCAGTACTCCTGCATGGCACTTGTTGGTGCTTCAGGCAACGAAGATTATTCACACACATGTACGCACATTATATATATATATATATATAATATATATTATATATATATAGTATATAATATATAATTATCACAACACCGTGATTCATATAGATCATTCGAGCTACAATGTCCTTTAATATCTAATTCGCTCTACCTCGGAATTGATATATTTTCATATAGGTACTGAAGGGGAATTTTTAGCTGATAACAATTTCGTCTCCTTATGGGATCGAACCACTGTCCAGTGGACGGGAACGTAATCATGACGGCCAGTGACGTTATCAAGTCGGCCAACAGAGAGGCTATAAGTTTATATCGATTCTGGCCTTACAAATTCACCGTCAAACTCGGTGTTTTCCTAATTAGAATCGATATGTAACCCCCTCTACCATGTTAGCCAATTCGAACGTTTGACCCATGTAGCCTTGTAATGAATAATTATCACATCACCGTGATTCATATAGATCATTCGAACTACAAATATCCTTTAATATCTAATTCGTTCTACCTCGGAATTGATATATTTTCATATATGTACCGAAGGGGAATTTTTAGTTGATAATAATTTCGTCCCCTCATGGGATTGAATGTACCGTCCAGTGGACGGGAACGAAATCAGGACGGCCAGTGATGTTATCAAGTCAGCCAACGGAGAGGCTATAAGTTTATATTGATTCTGGCCTTACAAATTCACCATCGAACTCAGTCTTTTCGTAATTAGAATCGATATGAAACCCCCTCTACCATGTTAGCCAATTCGAACGTTTGACCCGCGCAGCCTTGTAATGAATAATTATCACATCACCGTGATTCATATAGATCATTCGAGCTACAAATGTCCTTTAATATCTAATTCGCTCTACCTTGGAATTGATATATTTTCATATATGTACCGAAGGGGAATTTTCAGTTGATAATAATTTCATCCCCTCATGGGATCGAACCACCGTCCAGTGATGAGAACGAAATCAGGATGGCCAGTGACGTTATCAAGGCCAGAATCGATATAAACTTATAGCCTCTCTGTTGGCCGACTTGATAACGTCACTGGCCGTCCTGATTTTGTTCCCGTCCACTGGACGGTTGTTTGATCCCATGAGGGGACGAAATTATTATCAACTAAAAATTCCCCTTCGGTACATAAATGAAAATATATCAATTCCGAGGTAGAGCGAATTAGATATTAAAGGACATTTGTAGCTCGAATTATATATATAGATCATATATATATATATATATATAATATATATATATATAGATATAATTTTATATATACATATATATATACATATATATTATCTATAATATATATATATATATATATATATATATAATCTATATAATATATTAACGTAATGTCGAGACGACAGTGAGTTAGCGATTTGGTAACAAGTGAGATTATAAGTTTTATACCGATTCTGACCATACAAGTCACCGTCGAACTCGGTTATTCATAATTAGAATCGATATCTTGATTTTGTCCCTATCCACTGGATGGTGGTTCGTTCCCACGAGGTGACGAAATTATTATCAAACTAAAAAGTTCCCCGCGGTTACATATAAGAAAATATATCAATTCTGAGGTAGAGAGAATTAGATATTAAAGGACATTTGTAGCTTGAATAATATATATATATATATATATATATATATATATATATATATATATATATATATATCATATATATGATATATATATATATATATATATATATA
>NC_061110.1:61961810-61966810 GCF_015104395.2 Macrobrachium nipponense | reverse complement strand
TGTCTCGGCAACAATAGCAACACTATTGACAACAGGGACACTTACTAATTCAGGTAGCACTATGGGAGGAGTCCTTACTGCATCACTGAATACAAGGGTGGAGCATGTTCGTGGTACAAAGAATGGAAGTGATGCTTTTTTTGTTGACTAAGGACCCTAAGTTGCTTGTAGCAGAAAAAATTGAAAAACACTGTAGTATAAGTGAAAGTGAATGACTGCCTTGAACCATTCACCTCACACAATACCTTAAAGCCTGGATTCGTCTGTCTTCAATGGTGGCGTTGATTGAGGAAACACAATGAAGAGGGTAAAAACACATGTAAGGCTGTATCAAGGAGGTAGGGGGAAGGTGGGAAGGAGTGGTGCTGCTCAGGTGAGTTCAGTGGTGTCTGAGATGGCGAGTCGTCGTCTAAGAACGTCCCTTCATCTATGGCCCTTTTTATAACCTCGATCCTAGTCCTAATTTGGGCGTTCAAGGCACTGAGGAAGGAAATGGCCCATGACATTCTTTGCAGAAGGAACAGCTGTCAGCCAATGAGATCTTTCATAGAGGCAGTGGAAGAATCATAGGGTGACTACGATTTCCGATTGATATGAGTATTTGGTGTTATTTGAACTTGGGGATGTTTATAATTTAGAACACTTCCACAATCTAGAGACCATTTCAACCCTAGACCATCTGGCCAGAATGGCGGGAACAAACATCAACGAGGGAAAATAGCTAATCTTACCACCCTTATGATTGATCTCATAACAACTTAAAATTAACTCGGCGGCTATGAAACTGCAGATTCATCTTTGCAAATGCTTTTTACTTTACTTGCAGAGTATCTAGAGTTATAAGCACTTCTTGAGAAGTAATGAGATAATAAAAGTCTAACTTGACTTAAGCTAAATGTGAACTATGTTAACTAGACAATTCTAAAATTATGAAGTCAGAACACCATATGACTTGGCAAACTATTAGTTCACTTTAATTATGATTAACCTTAACTGAAGATAACTTATTCTGAGGAATTAAGAAAACGAAAGTGTGACGAACAATGGTAAACTGAAACTAATATCATTAAAATTAAAGCAATGATCAGACAAATATCTATTAACAAATTCTAGTAATTATTACTCATGAATCATACATACCTTAAAATATAGGATTAATAATGGTAATCTTAATTCTATCATGCAGGATACTGTTAGCTAAACATAGTAAGGCAAGCTATTAGTTCGTGGGTGGTTATTTTAACCCAAACTTTCATAATAAATGGCCCTATACCAGCAGGGCTATGCACTATAATAACAGCATCTTATGAAATTTACTACTTCTGTTACAGCATAAGCATTTTCTCCTAAGAGAATAATAGTGTAAACCAAAGGAAAGGAGTAATCCTCCTCAGAGAATAGACAAAATTATACAAAGTATAAATCTCATCAGATAACATTGCAAATTACACAAAATGTATAGATTAGGGAGAAATGCTTAACCATGCAATATGATTAAATCGAACAATATACAAATGAGCCATTCTTTAAAACAATATTGTCATAGTAAGCTAAGCTGAATGTATAGCATTCCTGCTGGCTATAAGTGTGCCTAGTCCCAAGGAATATTAGGTGCCTAGAGTGTGGTACTGAGCCAATTGTCGCACTCTTATGACAAGCCTTTGGGTTTTAAGGGGGCATAGCTTTGACGGCCGTATATGCCTCTGTAGTTCTTAATGAGGTGTTAGGTTATAAGGCCAGAATTCCTAGTAAATGGAATCTGTCTACGCAAAGCATGCAATGGGAATAGATGCCTAAAGGCCAGGATGATAAGAAAAGGAAATGATAAAGGAGAAGATATAGACAGTACAAAGATAGAAACAGTTACAAGAGATAAGAAAGAAGTGAAAAGTAGCTGAACCTGGCACTCCCCTCTGGATGGAATTTTATCCCCCTGAATTATGGATACGTGCACACCAGAGTCATCGAATACTCGGACTTGGTGGGCAGGATAGCGACTCCTGGGAGATGCAACAAGTATGGGGCCCTGAGCTGGAGGTCCTAAGGTTGACAAATTCATCACTACCATTGCAATGGTAGGAGTAGCAGCTTTCTTGGGGCAATGAACCCATGAAGGGGTGTGCCTATGAACTCCGCATGTGTAATAATAGCTCTTGCTGAAATCCCACTTAGGCTGGCTGTTTCTGTTCCAGTGGCCGTTATTCTTGTTATTCTTGGGATGCCCATTCTGAGGTATAGGGGGCACCTGCTGCGGAGGATCTGCATTAAAGTGGCACTGTTCCGTGGTGTACCCAGATTTGTTATAGAATCCACACGTGGGCTTCTGTGGCGGATTACGTGAACATTGGGTAGGCTGAGAGGTGGCAATAGGAGAGAGAAGGAGAGCAGGGCAAATCCTTTTCTGCAGCAAACTCTGCTGTGGATGGTGGTTGTCATAGCCGTGTACCCACTTACTGCACTCCAAAATGGTTTTAGGGGGCCTTGTCCACCAAGTGGGTCCATTGTGTTAGAGGCCTCCATCCATCCCTGGACAGCTGGCGTCTTCTTAGCCACCCACTTAGTCCAGGTTTGGCATGCTTCTCTACTATGCCTCCACCAGTCTGGGGTCAGCTCATAAGACCCAAGGATTGCCTCTCAGACGAGGTTGAGGTCCTGTTGCTCGTCAAGGCTGAGTGACTGGAATTCTGAGGGGTATGATTGAAATTCCCGATCACCTGCTTGACATGATCGAGCCAGGTTTCAGGCTCGCTCTCATCCCAAGCCCTAATGAGGGTTCCCATGCTATGAAGGTGAGAATGCGAAGGAGGGGCACAGGTGGGTTGTACTTGGGGGTGCCAGGGTGGCACCCTGGGCTGCCATAGCCAGTTGATATATTCTTTTTTTCTCCATTTTGGATTCCTGGAATGCTGTCAATACAGCTTCTCTTTCCTTCTGGGCTTCTCTCTCTGCCGCTTCCCTTTCCTTCTGGGCTTGTCTCTCTGCAGTTCCTCTTCTCTCTTGGGTGGCTTCCTTCATCTTTTCACTCACCCAATTGATTAGTTTCATGTTCTCCAATGCCAATGCCTTTCCAGCTGCGGTGAAGGCCTTAACTTCGTCCAGCACTGCATCGCTGGCCATTTTGACCGGAGTGAACGCATGCAGCACTCCTGAAGAGTTAGGTATAGGCACAACTTTGTAGACCTGGATTGCCGAAAAGGGAATTCAGGCACCAATAAAACGTAGATTTATCTTAGAAATCGTGAGCTAAACGCAGCGGAGAGGCAGAATAAAATGTTGCCAATTGTTGGCATGAAGTCGTAAATACTGAAAAATATAGGGATTCCCACCCCGGTAATCCAAACATTTTTTTCAGTAGTATATACAACCATGCGCACACGATTGGCGGTATGTTATTCCCCTTTCCACCGCATTTAACTCACAATCCGTGATCAATATCTTACAGACGTCTGAATCTCACTAGATTCAGACTTTTGTAAGATGTAAATTGATCACGGATTGTGAGTTAAATGCAGTGGAAAGGGGAATAACATACCGCCAATCGTGTGCGTATGGTTGTATATACTACTGAAAAAAAATGTTTGGATTCCCGAGGTCGAATTCCGACATCCATAAGACGTAAATAATGATCATAGGAATTGTGAATTAAACGCAGTAAAATGCCGGAGTAAATGTCGCAAATCGCGGGCGCATGTGCAGTCGTGCAGACTGAAGAAAAGAAAAATCTGGGGATTCCCAAAAGTGAATCTTGCATCATTCAGACGGAAATAATAGTCAAAGACTGTTGTTAGGACTCCAAGCAATGCAGATTTTTCGATGCAATTGCTAAGGAGAAGAAAAAATAATAAAAAAAATAACAGTCCAAGCATGGGAATGCAAGCACACAAAATGGTGATTCCTTTTGGCAAGGAAACCTGGAACTGTTTCCTGGTAAATTATAGCACTTCCTAGCCACCTCGTGCTTTCATGCATAGCAAGCAAAGAAAAACAGAAACTAAGGTTAGTTACTAACTTCTCTCTCTCGGCATGCACATGACTAATCTTTCCTTATTACTACTGCCTGATAATCATTATTGCAAGGAATTTCGCATGATTTAACACGATTCTGTGGAAGGTCACCATCTATTATGCTTGAGGTTCCTTGCAAGTGCAATGGATCTGAATTGTGTTGCTTTTGAACCATAATACAAATGAAAAAATTAAAAGATTACGGCTTAGGGCCGACTTCAGAGTAAAAGAAATTAGGTAAACTCAGAGTTTAGCGTAGTCACATATATTTCACTGCTCTAAAGAAATTAAGGTATCAAGATCGGATCACTGCTGTAGACTGGTTTGGAGGACTGGAATACTCGGTTCCGGTGGAAATAAAACAGTGGAGATATAATGAATCCCTGTCACACGTTTACGAGAATCCACTACCCACAATGAGGCACATGGCAGGGCATCTGCTAGTAGATTGCTTTACGACATAAATACATTGGCTATGAACGTGGAGGGGACCGGGAACTGCTATGAAAAAAGTAAACACAATCACAATTGCTGGTTTTTACGCTACAGAGTAATAACAGGGGTGTAGAGTAATGGCTTGTACAAGGAGATTTTACGTTACGTCCCGGCAACAATAGCAGCACTATTCACAATGGGAACACTTACTAATTCAGGTAGCACTATGGGAGGAAACCTTACAGCATCACCGAATGCAAGGGGAGAGCTTGTACGTAATGCAATGACTGGAAGTGATGCTAAAGGAGGAGGGGGTTGGGGGGGGGGGGGGGGGACTACAGACCATAAGTAAGTTGACTTTTGTCTTCCTGTCTTACTTCTTCTCTTGATTTTTTTCATAAGAGTTCTGCTTTACCACTGCTTCACTTTCTCGCTGTCACTTCACATGGGCTAGATTTGGTTGTCAGTCACGAATTCGCCTCCTGTCCTTCCAGTCCCATTTCATGAGCCAATGCGACGAGTTTTTGATGCCCTATCGCCATGGTAAGGTGTAAAGTGCT
>NC_061110.1:61944310-61954310 GCF_015104395.2 Macrobrachium nipponense | reverse complement strand
TGGCAACGTCTCTTGTAGTTTCTCAAACGCTTCAATCACTTTTTTCTGGGGAAACAAAACGCTAAAGCAGGAATCATACGTATTTGCAGGGAAAAATCGGCGTCGGTTTGGTATTTAGTTTGGAGACCTTCATTTTGCACCTTACGGTATATGCTTTGAGATAAGTGGTAAAAACATCCTTTAACGGTTACGTTGGGGAAGATCTCTTCAATAGCACTCCTAGCAGCTTGTTCAAAGTCTATTAGGAAGGTCTTGGGATTAAGTCTAGGATTTATAGTGAGGAGTTGTTGGTAGATATCTTCATATGTTGCTTGTTGTTTATTTGGTAGCAGAACATACACACACGGAATAACTCTTTCAGAAGTTAAGCAATGAATAGTGTACAATTGGTAAAATAACTCGGGTACAATCTTAAAGGTACCGTCTCCAAACCAATTATCTGATTTCTCCAGAAGGCTAATGTTTGTTGGTGTTGAAAATAAAAGGAGACGCTGCTCTATCAATCCACTATCATAAAGAAGAAAATCTTCACCACTAGAAGTTTTCTTGTACTCGGAAGGAATGACCATGTCTGATAGGCTTGATGGGAAGGAGGGTGGGGAGCACCAGCAGCTTGTTTGTAGCGCCTTATTGCACGACGAATATGTCTCACCGGTGGTAGTTGAGTTGCAGCACCACTTGATATCGACTCAACTGTTTGGGAAATTTTTATTTTTGCTGTGCAAGTCTCTTCGGTAGGCAATAGATTTTTAGCCTTTATTTCCTGTTGGACTAACAGGACTTCACGGCGGGGTTGGTCAACATCATGGGTGTGATCATTTACATGGCCAACTACTTCATTTTCACAAACTTTTATTTTCGCTTTACAGTTATTATGGCGGCGTTTTTCACATTCATAAGATGTAACATTATTTGCCAATTCCTTCTGCTTCACATAGATGTATCCTTCGTAAATAAGCTTCATTTTGCCACGTTCACTTCGGACGAACTCCATGATGGGTGATGTTACTTCTTATATTTCTGAATAGTCACTGGATCCTTCTTACTTTTTTTCTTTTTTGTAAACATTTGTTTGACTATACAGTTGGCGATAACTTTCAGAAATTAACTAACTCGTACGACCGATTACCTAATTAGGAAATAACTACATAAATGGTAATAAATTTAGGGAATAGATACAATTATTTCTTAAATGACCAATTATGTAATTAGGAAGAATATCTTCATAAATAGTTACTAAAAAGTAATTACGTAAATGGCAATAAATTCCAAAGCATTTGTCCAAGTGGCAGTGGTTTTACGGGGGGCAATTTTGTCCCTTTCCCGGGGGCGGTAGTCCTACGGGGGGCAAATTTTCCCGGGGGTGGGCAGTTGTCGGGGGACAATTTGTCCTGGGGGCAGTTGTTCCCGGGGGCAGTTGTACCTAGAACAAAGTATTCATCTAACTTATAACTACTACTTAGTCAATTAATTCCATAAAATATATATTATATATATTATTATATAATATATTATATATATATATATATGTTGTATATATATATATATATATATATATATGTGTGTGTGTGTGTGTGGTGTGTGTGTGTTACGCATAATGTGGATAATTGCCTAATGTGAACATCAGGCAGAAAATTGCCTTATGTGTACATTAAGCAAGCAGTTTGCATAAAGTTTACAATTTGTTAACATTAGGCCAAACATGCCTGTTGTTCAAATTATGCAGCTCAATTTTGCCCGATGTGAATACGACTGCCTAATCTAAACATATATTATGGTTTAGTGTAGAAATGGAAATTAATCCAACAGACAACCCACGGGAGGTTAAAAGAGAATGCAACATGGTAAATGTAGAGACAGTTTAAAGAATTCCAATTTATTTGAATAAATACAAACATAATTAATGCAATATCAGTTAAAGAGAAATAAGTCAATAGATCTCAGGGTTCAGTTGAGTCCAGTAAGAAATTTGTGCCCGGGTGACAGCGCGGGTTGCATTTAAATTTTTTTCTTAGGCAGCTGCATCGTCCTGATGTACATTGAGTAGTACATTGACACTTTACGTATATATCTTTGCCCACCAGTGGCTCGTGCTGTTGCTGTTCTAATCGATAGGCAGATATCAGGAACCTCTTCAGATTTTATCAGGGGCTGTTTGATTGCACTTAGATCAGCTGCTGTAAATTTTGGTCCAAGAATTCCCTCCCGACAACCTACAGTGGTATAGTCCATCTTGTTCCTTGAGGACGACCACTAACAGATTTTTAGGATCTGTTGGACCACGATCGACATCCGGGACCCTCAGCGTAGCACACTGACCAATGGATAATGGTTTAAGTGACAGACCCAAAGTTTCGAACAACACTCCAGTTATAGAAGTTCGTCATTCAATTCACATTAGGCAAAATACCCTCGCCTAATTTGAAAATCATGCCTAATGTTGACAATAGGCAAGTAATTTGCCTTTTGTAAACATTGCGCAAAACTAATTGCCTAATATGGAGATTAGGCAACTTTTCTGCCTAATGTTCACATTAGGCAATTATCCACATTATGCATAACATATATATATATATATATATATATATATATATATATATATATACACATATATATATATGTATATATACTATTAAAAAATCACAGTAGATGCACGTGACTTCATTAAATAAGCGAATACCACAGGAAAATGATAGTCAGAAATCTAAGCGCTTTCGTCTTTACTAAGACATTGTCAAAGAACGAATGAAATACAATTAGAGAGAACGTTATAAGGTAAACAAAAAGATCAAGAATACCAGATGGTTAATGGTCAAAAGGGTAAAAATTATAAAGATAATCCAGGATTATCGGATATCACAGAAACTACAAAGTATCCGTATAGTTCAAAACATGTAAAAACTGAATATATTAATTTTGTTGCTTACATTTATTTACAGCTTTTTTCATTATGAAGGCATCAAGTTTAAATACACCAAGACTTAAATTTAGAACATTTCCCTTATTTGACTTGATGAAACAAGATTCAATGATATTCCTTTTAACTGTGTCATTACATGGGATTAAGGTTCTTGCTTGACTCCAGTTAATAGGATGATCTAAATATCTCATATGTACGAATAATGCATACGATATTTCCCCAGTTCTCACAGAATATTGGTGCTTTTTGAGACGTTGTGAAAGAGATTTACCGGTTTGTCCGTAATAGACTTTATCACACTTTTTACAAGGAATTTCATATATGCATGCCGGGAAGATCTTTGAGAGAATTTTTTATTACTAAACTCTTGACATTAATATTACTGAAAACAACATCTCTGTTAAAAAGCTTTAAAGCTCTACGAATTTCTAAAAACCTTTCATCATAAGGTAATTTTAGAATGTTATGCTTACTAAATTCAAGTTTGTCATTAGTTAAATAAAATGTTTTTCTAGCTCTTTTCCATGCCATATCTACAAAAGTCCTTGGGTATTGAAGTTTCAATGCAATATCATAAATAGTTTTAATAAACTGCGGGCTACAGACACGTAAAGCCCTTAGGAAGATCCCAGAAAAAGCAGAGAATTTAACATTTTGATGGTGACTGGAGTAGTAATGAACAAAGGAGGCAATGATAGTTGATTTCCGAAAGACTGAAAATGTGAAATTTCTATCATTCTTATGAACTTTCTTGATGTAACTGTCCAGAGAAATGATAAATATGAATTATCTCTTTAATTTTAATTTTTACCTTTTGACCATTAACCATCTGGTATTCTTGATCTTGTTGTTTACTTGATAACTTTCTCTCCAATTGTATTTCATTCGTTCCTTGACAATGTCTTAGTAAAGACGAAAGCGCTTGGATTTCTGACTATCATTTTCCTGGGGTATTCTCTTACTTATATATATATATATATATATATATATATATATATAATATATATATATATATATATATATATATATATATAACATCTAGATTGTTACACTGATGCAGCCTTCAAAATAGATAATAATAAGTGTCACAAATGGAGACCGAGTATTTTCAGTATATCATCATTAGTTGTTGGGCAAAGCTATTCAGTATTTCAAGAAATACATGTTTACTAAAATAAATCCGAATCAGTTGTTTATATTTTGCAAGATGGCACCAAATTTGCCAGTGTAACTCATTGAAAGTTATATTCGTTGATATTCTTAGCATCAAATACAAAAATTAATGCTGTTTGTTCTATTATCCCTATTATTATGATTTCACCTTTTAATCCGAGTAAAACATTTACATACTTTGAATGGTTAACAATGAAAATGTGTCTAAAAAGATCATTGCATTTCCCGGGGAATCCCCGGATTATTTTCTAATTGCCTTGAAATCCTGGGATCCAAAATCGGGCTCAAACTGGAAAACCTAATTGTGACCTGACCTTACTTGAGATGAGCTTGTTTCACTTCTCATTTCAACCAACGTCACTAGTGAATATTGGCTCTTAGGTAGCAGGCTATCGAAACTGTTATTAATATTATTATATATTATTATGCCTATGGATGAAGTTTATGTGGGATGATAGCGTTGGAGATAACAATTATTTTACCAAACTGTTGTCAAATATTATTGTGTCAGTTTAACCCTTGAATAAAGAAAGAACGGTAATAATTAGTTCTGCCTCTAGAGAGTAAAATAGTTCTGTAAATTTATGATGGAAAGAAAAGTACATAACGTCGACAAATTGGTCAACTATATTGCTCAATTGTATACAAAGTACAACAGACAGAATTAAAATGTTTATTTCTACATATAGTACACATTGTCCTTGGTAAATGCTGCAAAGATAATTTACCTATCTTTAAAGATTGCTTAGAAAATAACCATAATGTAGTTGCCATATCTACAAAACCTTATGGCTTAACCGTGGAAGAAATATACCTGCAAAATTAAACTTTTTTTTTTCTGCATGAAGTACATAGTGCATAAATCATGTGACAGGCTTGACGGACAGCCGAGAAAAAACGTTTTAAAAAGTACAGTTTCCCAACAGATTCTGCCATTGTTTACATAAGAACCATCGCATAGCGATGGCGCCAGGCCTGGTGCAGTGCACGTCACAGACTGGTCTGGCAGCTCTGAGCCTGTTATACGCTGTCCAATCTCTCCACTCTATAGTCTATATCTATGCTTGCTGCCTCCCTGGACTGCCGCTGTCAAAGACAAGACGACCCACCAAGGGAGCAAACGGCAAACGACTGTTCCCATTAAAACTACAGCTCAACCTTACAGCCAAGTTTGTTTCCAAGATAGACTTGTTGAAAGGATATTATCAAATTCCCTTAGATGAGAATGCGAAGCTGCTGTCAGCTTTTATTACTCCTTTTGGACTATATCAGTATACTGTTCTGCCGTTTGGTCTGATGAATGCACCCGCAACATTTCAACGAGTGATGGATCAACTGCTAGGATCAATAGAAGGAGTAGGTGTATACCTAGATGACATCGCGATTTACTCTACAACGTGGGAAGAACATCTGAAGATTCTGAGGAAAGTTTTCAAGAAACTACAAGAAGCAGGATTAACAGTCAACCTAGAGAAGAGTGAGTTTGGAAAGGCAACTGTACAGTATCTTGGGTTTGAAGTTGGGAAAGGCCTTCTTGCTCTAGTAAATGCTAATGTAGAAAGTATCCGTAAGGCTACCCCACCTACTACCAGGAAACAGCTACAGAGATTTTTAGGCATGGCTGGTTTCTATCGTCGTTTTTGCCCAAATTTCTCAGCCGTAGTAGCTCCTCTGACAGACTTAACTAATCCCAAAGCTAAGTTTATTTGGACTCCAGAGTGTCAAGAATCCTTTGAGAAGGTAAAAGCCATTTTAACTTCAAGACCAGTACTTCAAGCTCCAGACTTCGACAAGAAATTTGTGATACAAGTTGATGCGTCAGACTGTGGCGTTGGAGCTGTTCTACTTCAAGAAGATGAAAATAATATCTACCATCCTGTGTGCTTCATGTCTACAAAACTGAAAAAACATCAGAAAGTATATTCGACAATCGAAAAGGAAACTTTAGCCTTAATCACCGCATTGAAAAAATTTGAAGTGTATGTGAATAGACCTAGGAATGAAGAAATTTTAATATTGTCTGATCACAATCCACTGTCATTTATCCAGAAAATGAAAAAATCACAATCAAAGACTGACCAGGTGGTCTTTGTGCCTGCAACAGTATAACTTAAGAGTGCAGCACATTAGTGGCAAAAACAATGTAGTTGATGATTATTTATCTCGTTGCGAATCGTTGGATTCAACACCGTGATAAAAAATCATCTGGGGGGAGGTATATTATATATTGCTACTTTCAAAATGCATGTTTTCCCCTCTTTGAAATGTCATGTAGATTGTGCAACATTTTTTCAGATTCCTAGATAGCTTAGAATAGGATGTTTTAAAATGTGTGTTCAGATTTCGCATTAACGTATTGTAAAAGAATATATATATAACGTAAAAAGAGAGAGAACTTTGTCTGTTCGAAACTGTGAATATTTAACTTTTATGTCGACACTTTAAGATTAGAGTCTGCGAGATCCGTTTGCTTCCCTACTCTGTCAGCGCGTTTGATAGCGAGCTCGACTCAAGCGTTGTCATCAAAACATGTCAATTTTAATTGTCGCCCAGCCTCCGTCTCAATCGAGTCGGGTACGTCTTTCTTTTTTTTAACAGACTCGTCTTGTACGTGTATATCTTTGTCAAGTCCCACGTGGGTGTTGCACATTTTGTATGTAAGATTGCGTCAGATTTCAGAACTTTCGAGAAGCTTTCGTGCCAAGAACGTTTTGACATCTGCCCCTCTCCAGCTTTTCCGTGAAGGAAGAGATTTCATTCGATCATAGAACCTCGAGGCAGTTAGATCTCCCACTCTCTCTCTCTCTCTCTCTCTCTCTCTCTCTCTCTCTCTCATTCGACATCATTGAGATTATATTAACGTAACGTAAATTGGTCACTCGTAACATTTTAGAATTTCATGTTTGATGTTTCTTAGAATTTATTTAGTGTTATTTAGTTTCTTTTGTGGAATCTGAACAGACATTATTTCGTAACGGCGCCTGGTTTTTGTGAAATTGTGTAAGACAAGACTGCAGCAGAGAAAGAAATTGGTATACCAAGGTAAAGTGTGTTATATTTTTTTTATTAGTTGCAACTAATAACGGATAGGAATTGTGTTTAACTAATGACTGATAGGAACTGTGGTTAAATAATAACCGATGGTTGTGAAGGTTTGGTAAAAACTGTTGGTTACAGTGTTTTGAGTGAAAAAGATTTACACTTTTACACATTGCTGATTTTTTTTTTTGTGTGTTTGTGTCTGTTCCATTGTTTGTGCATTTATTCATTTTCTTATTGAAGTGTGTCTTTTTATTTTATATTTTCGTTTGCATTCACAATTTAGTTGACTTAGTTATTTTCATTGCTTTATCATTACACATTTAAATTTAACACTTGTGAATTAATTTGTATTTACTTAGAATTCTTTTCAAGTTTTATTGTTGTTTAGCACTTGTGAATTAATTTCAAATTTTCAATTATTGCCTAACACTTTTGAATTTCAATTGAATTAATTTTCTTGAATTTTGTGATAAATTAATTTTGATTTAATTTTACTTAATTTGATTCAAGAATTAATCAAACTTTACTTTGTTTTCAAGTAACAGTAATTTTCCCTGATATTGTGAATTTCACTTATAAATTTTGAATTTGATAATAAATTTTTGTATTTAAAATTTTTATAAGTGTTTTAATTATTACACCAGTATAATTATATTTGATTATGACTATATTGATGATAGGTAGAGACATAGAGTGGTAATTGATTTGCTTTCCTTCAAGTAACTTGAAGTGACTTAGAACCAGGGAAGTACTTAGAGTTTTAAAGTTGTTGAAGGAGTGATGCCCTTTGATTAATTTAATTACTTACAAGATTACCTCACACCTGTTTTGATGAACTTAGTCTGATTTTCTGCAATACTGGTAAGTGTTAAGGGGTCACTGTTGCCTTTAGTGTATTCAGTCGTTTAAACGTGTTATGAGGGTTCAGGTGTTTGGCTTTTGGTGAGGTAATATTTGATGCAAGGTAACCAGATACTTGGCACTTCGTAACAATATATATAAATATATATATATATATATATCATATATATATATATATATATGTATATATTGTGACGAAATGGCCAAAGAGTATCTGGGTCTGGGCACCATGAATGCTTGGGGGGAAGCGGCCAAAGATCTGGGTCTGGACAACATTATTGTTGGGTCTGGAACACCCTTTATAATTGGGGCACAGTTTAATCAAGTACTTGGTTATTGATTACCTCACTACAGCCAGACACCTGACCCTTCATCACAAATACTAAATGACTGAATACTCTAAAGGTAACAGTGATCCTTTATAGGACTTAACAGTCAAGAAAACAATCAGTTTTAGTTCATAAAGATAGATGTGAGGTAATCTTAATTAAAGGGCATCACTCCTTCAACCATTTTAATCTAGGTATTTCACTGGTTCTGATTCATTTGAGGAAAACAGCACAATTACCACTCTATATTTCTACCTAAACAAAATAAAATATATTATACTGGTAGTAAATGAAACTCTCAAAAAAATTTTAAATAAAAAAATCTATTTCTAAATTCAAAATTTGTACAGGAAATTCACAATCTCAGGGAAATTGTTATTACTTGAAAACAAAAGTTTAATTAATTCTTGAATTTATTATTAAACGAAATTAAACCAAAGTTTATCAAGAAAATGATTAATTCAAATTATAGAGCAATAATTAGATTTGAAGAGAAACTTAATTAAATGCAAATTAGTTCACAATAATTAGATTAAAACAATTATAAAATCAAAACTTATTCAAACTAATTAAACAAAATGAAGAGAATGCAAAAACACAATGTATAATATGAAAACAATTAAAGCATTGAGAATACAAACATTAAGCATATAAAATGGACATGTCAAAAACATAAAGCAAAAGAAAAATGAATAAAAATAGTAATTTTATCCAAACACTGTAAAATAAAACCTCGGAGTACACTTCAAAATATTTTTGAATTACTTTCATACACAGTTGCAACTTCTCACTCAAAAGAAACGGCCTGTTACAATCTTCAACATCTTCAACACTTTCGTGGGCGCCTTCACAAAAATAATAATATTAACACTAGGCTCAGATTCCACAAACAACACGTATATTACTAAGAAATTAGACATAGCTAGCAATATTGAGTGACCAATTTATATATAAACATGAAACAGTCCCGCAAGAGAGCGAGAGAGAGAGAGGGAGAGACAGGCATAACAGCCTAACACATGCAGTTAAGTCTCGAAATCGAATGCCTTGTCCTATGGCGTGAAAAATGGCGCACCAGGGCGAATGGGGCCACTTGGGTGAGCAAACAAGGTCGAGACGAAAACATATTAGGTCATCCCTCTATAGGAATATATGGTATGGGGCCCCTTGTCTGCGTTCACGTATGAGGATGAATAGGTCCCTTACATTCGTCACGGGACCGCTTAGGACGATAAAAAATTAGTTTAACTCATCTATTTTCAAGGGGTTGGGTAACAGTAATTTCTGCTCGGACAAAGCAGTCTCTCTCTTTGCACCTCTTACGCTACTTTTCCTCTTTCTGCCTTATGCATGTTTACAAAATGAAATTTCTCACCACTTAAACATGTTCTTTAAATATGGGAATCTCAACACAAAAATATACATTTCACAACATTATGCACAGTTTCTGAGGGGAATTACTTGTATTACCAAAGTCATAATTGCATTACAAAACTTACATTATAAGATTATTATTATTATTATTATTTATATATATATATATATATATATATATATATATATATATATATATATATATATATGTGTGTGTGTGTGTGTGTGTGTGTGTGTGTGTGTGTGTGTACACACACACACACACACACACACACACACACACACACACACACATATATAT
>NC_061110.1:61864310-61941810 GCF_015104395.2 Macrobrachium nipponense | reverse complement strand
TGATGTGGAAAATGAGTGATATTGATTTATCAGCCATTCCCAAAATATCAGTTATCTTTATCATTACTATTCGTCTGGCATAAAGTTACTAAATCATCGAAAACATGCCTCCAATGCCCCCAAAAGTACATACTGATGAGGCGACTGTGAACCTCGTCCACACGACCAGACTTTGTCCGCAGAGGAATTTTGTCCGTTGACGGACACGCCGCTTATGTCCGCCGTACACAAGCCGAAGAACCCTTTGAGCAGACAACAGACTTGGTCTAGAGGCTCTAGGTCTAGGGTGAGTAGAGTACACGACTGCCAGGTGTAAAAATAGACGAAGATTTTGCAAAGCGATAATGCTTCAGTTTTATTGTAAGAAACAAGTATTGTATAAGAATTTGTTTTTTTATTGCAAAAGTACTAATTAAATGAAATAGCTGCATGTGCGAAAATATTGACTGGAATATGAGGAGATCGTGAACTTGTTGGCTATAATGTATTTATAATAAATTTTAACTTGATATCCAAGGGATGGATTAAAGTTTCCTATTTCAAATGTTTCATCAGTATGTATGCTACACATTGAACTTTTTAAAAAATTTTTTATCCATTTTTCTTTCTGTTAATTTCCTGATACCGTATTACTTCTCTTATTCGTTTTCTTCACTGGAATTTTGTCAAGTTCAGTATAGGTCTTTAGGTAGGTCCATTCCTTCATCATTTTGGAAGCGTTTGCTGGTGCCTCTGCAGTTCCTATAAAATCGTCGCAAAGCTTGCTGGAGCTTTCCTTTTCATGAGCCAACTTTTACACCATTTCCCTTTACCCAATGCTCTTCTCTTCATATGCCTATCATTGAGGCTGAGTCCCGGAAGTCGCCTTCTGTCCTGAGCAATAACGCATTGCACTGTGCTCATCTTCACCCAGCCAGACTTTGACTGGCCAGACACGGCCGTGTGGACAGCAGACTTTTATTTGTCTTACAGATTTTTTCTGCCAACGTACCAAGTCTCCCAGACAAAGCAATGCATATCTTAACATTATAACTGGGAGACCAAAGAGTCGTCCAGTGAGGAAAAATTGTCGCCTATTAAGAAGAATGTCTGATTACTGGGCTACCAGACAAATCCCCAAAATTAACAGGAAATGGAAAAGTTATCCTCACAGTTATGGCTTCCGGGGCTCTGCCCCGTACGACACTCAACCCAGACCCCCTAGCACTAGCTACTATGTGCCTCGCTCCTACGCGCGGCGCTCGGCAGTAGTACACAACACATTATCCCCATGATATCCATATCCTAATATCCATCTGGTCGCCCAGTGAAATTTCATAAAAATATGCACTGAGACAAAGTCTGGTTGTGTGGACGGATGCTTGGTATCCGCTCACAGACACGAACAAAAGCAAACTGTGACACATTCATAATTGTGCTCATTATTATGAAGCCTCTCTTTTCACTGGTGAAAAGATAACTCTAGACGAATGAATAAATAGCGTATAAAGTATGCATACCCTATACATAAAATATATGTTTTCCTTATATTGTCCTCATAGTTCTCTTGTAAATAAGCACAGTCTCCATTTAGACATTCAAGTGTCAGGTTGTTCTCCAAAGAACATCAGAAATCTAATCAATCACTCGAAAGATGAAGCATCATCCTTGAAGACAGAGACCCATGACTTCGACGGCAGTGATGTTGTTGGTCACATTCTACAGAGGGAAAGCTTATAAGATTTCAGAGAGGTCAGAAACCCACTCGTAAGAATCGTACAAAACATCAATTTGTGATGGCACAGTAAGCCAGAGCAGCCCATAACCGCCCACAACATCCAACTAGGCAATTGGAAAGTGACAGCTTGCATAACTAACTGATTATTTTTCGTTATTTAAAAGGTTCTTTTTATCTATTATTATTATTATTATTATTATTATTATTATTATTATTATTATTATTATTATTATTATTATTATTATTATTATTATTGAAAAAGAAACCCACAAATTCAATTTGTAACTTGTTTACTTCTAAGTATTTACATTAAGTTTTACTCCACACTCGAGTACTTTCAGGCCCTTCTGTGGCCCATTCTCAAGAGATGTTTGGGATGTTAGCCTGGGTCAAGGCCCAGCAGTCTTCTGGAACTTCTTCTCGTTGTGCTGTCATTTATGCGATGGCTGTTCTGGTTTTCTTGAGAGTTGCCAATCCCCTCTTGTCGCTCTGATATCCTGAGCTGATGGTCAATGGAATTCACCCTTGTGGTAAGGGTGTGGTCACCGAAAGTCTGTTGGGCAGGAAACCTAATCTCCAGGTCAGCAGGGTCAATCTTAGCTTCTTTTAATATCAAAGCTCGGCTTATGGGATCTTCTGAGGTAAAACCTTTGTTTCCTTCAATTACTTTGATCTCTCTGATAAGCGCACCTTCTACTACCCTCCTGTGACTAATTTTGTTGCTTTTGTATATAAGCCTACTGTTTTTGAAATCCATCCTATGGTCATTTTCCCAACAATGTCTAGCTATAGCACTCCCCTGAACAGCCATCGCATAAATGACAGCACAACGAGAAGAAGTTCCAGAAGACTGCTGGGCCTTGACCCAGGCTAACATCCCAAACATCTCTTGAGAATGGGCCACAGAAGGGCCTGAAAGTACTCGAGTGTGGAGTAAAACTTAATGTAAATACTTAGAAGTAAACAAGTTACAAATTGAATTTGTGGGTTTCTTTTTCAATCTTCAGAAGAAAACTGAAAGAAGTTTTTGTTTGGTTGATTATTATTATTATTATTATTATTTATTTATTTGCTTTCTTGTCGTCTATATCAGCCAAGATGCAGCAAAGCTTCACAATTATCGTTGGGTGCGAAGAAGCCCGGCATAACCTGACGACTACAAGACGGTGGAGTAACACCAGAATTTTTCTCCAGAATCTGCTGCACTGTACAAGACGTTTTAGCTAAAATGCACCAACCAAAACAGGTTGAATTCTTTTTAAGTTGATTTGGAATCAGTGCCCACCAAATACAATGTAGTATACCTATACCAAATTAAGAAAGTGCTTATGTAATTTGGAGTGATATTCGAAAGTATGAGTCATGTTTTTCATCATACAAAAATTTCCATGCATAGTTATATTTCTAGTTAAACTATGTACTTTTGTTTTTAATGTCAAAGTACAGTGTTCCTGTTGACTGCGGCGAAACTGCACAGCCACAAAAGTGGAAGGCTAAACAACGGGTTCTTTGCTGATAGCTGCTCTCCCTTTGATGATTGAGCGGAGTTGAACATAGAATTTAGGCTTAAGGCCAAGCACTGGGACCTATAAGGTCATTCAGCGCTGAAATGGAAATTGACAGTAGAAGGTTTTGAAAGGTGTAACAGGAGGAAAACCTCAAAGCAGTTGCACTATGAATCAAGTGTTAGGAGAGGGTGGAAAATAAGATGAAGAATGAGAATATGAAAGGAGGTACAGTAAAAGGAATGAAATTGGTTGCAGCTAGGGGCCGAAGGCACGCTGCAAAGAACCTTAAGAAATGCCTACAGTGCACCGCTTGAGGTCCACTGACGGCACTACCCTCCTACGGGAATCCTTTGATGGTGGCAACACTTGTAATTTAGATGCCAAAGTTATGTCGTCTCCCATCGAGAAATGGAGATATGATACGAGGCGGGGCAAACGAGGCTCACTCTCGTCGCCTGAAGCATGATCCACCGCCCTGTCAAATCGTCTTCCAACTGAGGCAAAAATTCCCAAATTAACAAACTCATCGGGAATAATTATCAATGAATAATAATAACCGTGGCGGTGAGGTCATTCCATCATAGCAGTAAACTAGCAAATAAACATTTGTGGCCTTCAATTGCTGACGTTGCCCTGACTGAGAGCTCAAGACAACGTTGTTCAGGTTTCGCTTTTCATTTTGAGGTCTAAGCTTTTTTGACCGATCGGGTGCGCCAATTTCTCATAAGATTTCACCCCAACGAAAGCGAATTTTCTTGCCTAGATTAAGCCTGCCATATGCCAGCACGGGCTTTTGCTACTAGGCAGCCCGTATGTATAAAAACTGCCAACTGTGTATTTCTAACTACTTTGATTACTTATTCCGAAACCAGTTGTGTTTCCTCATTCGCCACACGTCTACTGCATGAATATATATATATATATATATATATATATATATATATATATATCTATATATATATATATCGAATATATATTCATCAATACCACATGCGTCTACACTATGGCAGAAAAGCTCAATATGTTGGCTGTCTAGTATTCCCACCTTCCAGGCTTTATCCTTTAATCATGGACAAAAGCACTGTTATTTCTGACCATGGGTCACATTGAAAGAGAAAGAGGCGTTCGTTCCGTGGGGTTTAAAATGGTCGCGTAACCGTTTTTTGTTCTTTTTGCATCTCACTACATATGTATATTTTTTGTTCTTCTCGGTATTAAATGTTTAACTAAGTCTTACTTTCATCAGAATTTGTCGATATACCTTGGTTGATGGATTGACGAAAATCTTCAGTTACTGTCTGTTTGTGATATGTCATCCATCTATTTTCCCTAATTCTGAAGATATGCAGCTTGTACACTGTAGTCGTCCTGTTGTATATGCGAAGAGCAACAGGGACATCAAGGAAGAGGCACTGTGATGATTATGATAACACGTTTATTATGGCCGACGGTGTTTCGTAATAATACCCGACTGGCCCTACGCAGTTTTTTATTGCTTATCTGCCGATTGTATGCATCGTGTTCACATGCACGCTGACTTAAATCCTTTTCTTGTTTCTTTCATCTCTTTGTGAAATTCCTTTTGTTTATTATTCTTCGTTGCCATTTCCTGCCCTGAAAGTGCAATTAGGTTTTGAGAATCGCCGTCGGTCCCAGTAACCTCGTCCCAATCATCACGGCGCCTTTCCTCGATGCCTCTGTTAGTGAATGCTGATGCGGAGCCTGTTGCTCCTGTACTTCTGTATTATTTGTATATATGTATATATATATCTCAACTTTTTTCTAGCTACTGGGTGGAACTGAAAAAGTATAAACACTAAAATCCCATCAATTTTCAACATCTTCAAGAAAGAATAGACGCATTTCCTTGATTGTTCGATCTCCGTGAAAGGCAGTCGCCGAGTCCGGAGATCAGTCTCTTTGCGGTACTTCGTATTTGTCAAGGAACTGGAGCTTAGGCATAAGGACTTAAATGTAATAAGGTTATTGCAAAATAATTCACATGGAAGACGACAAAATAGGCCATTTGTGTAAAAAAGAAATGAGTTTGATACGCGCTTTCCTTCTCCTACTGTTGTTTAAATTTGACAATCTTGTTATGATTATGATGCGGTTCATATGCAATGAATAAATTTAAAAAATAAATAAAAACAGTTCTTCTTTTATATAACCTTTACTTCATATATCTTCAGTGTCTTCCTACTTATTTAGCAGAGTCGGCCGGTGGCCACCGCCCCTGCAATCACCCATCACAAATCAGTGCGATTTGGAAATTGTGCGGTCCATCTCTTAAGGAGATCCTGGTTCTCAAAGGCAAGCAGTTTGCAACAAAGATAGTTTCTTTCGATTAAAATACAGCAAGAAAAGAAAACGTACTATAATCTTTCCAGCCTCACAAAACTAACGGGATTACACAATGCAGTACATACATACATGCAAAGGTATCTCACACATTGCAACACCAAGCTGAAGACTGGCCCCAAAATGTTAAACTCTCATTAATCATTTCTTTAGTTGCTTTGTTATTAGTCATGGTATGTACAATTTGGAAAGCTTTCATAAGATATGTCGTGTAATTAACTATGAAATTAAAGTTTGAAAATCGTAAACACCTTTACAATTTTGTGCCAGCTTTTCCCTTTTAAAGAGACACTTTCATAACTTAGAACTTTTACCGAATTACACTAAAAATTGGAAACTATTGCAAAGAGGGACAACAAAGGCCGTATATTGACTGAGAAAATGTAATTGAGGAAAAAATATAGTACTAATACTACATCATACTTTTGGAGGAAGAGTTTAACTACAAATCTTTAGATCATAACAAAATGGTCACATACAGAATGTACCATCACCACTTCACGTCAAGAAAGCTGCAAAAAAAAAAAAAAAAAAAAAAAAAAAAAAAAGTCAAAAGAAGGAAATTTTATCTACTGCACAGAAAGCTATATTATATTTGACTCGAAATGTTGTGTAGCAACAAGGTCCCCATGGAACTGAAGAACTGCAAAGTCATCCGTGGGGGCCACTACGATGCACGACATCGGTCGGTACTTTTGGATCTGCAACCGCGATGAAGAGAGCTCAGGGGAAGGAAGATGCACAGGCCCAAGAAAACCTTTCGTTCGGGTTAAAAGAACCCGACCTTGGAGGGCAGTTGGAAGATATTGGAAAAGCTTGTTTGAATGGTGGAATTAGACAGTGGAAATCATGTTAACCCAGTGGTCTTCAACCCGTGGGCCATGGGCTGATTATCAGGTGTGCCAAGGACAGAAAAAAATTCATGTAGAATTCAAAGTTAAATAAACTCTATAAAAATACAAATGAAAATAAAAGTATATTATACTACTCTCTTTTATCCGGACCCATAATTAATCAATAAACAGTATATGAAAAAATATGGAAATAAATATATTTTCTTTTTCTCATTCTATCCCAGTAATTGTTCACTAGTTGATGTTTATATCATAAGAATGGTCATGAAAAGATTCTGAGCATACTTGTGTATTGAATTTATGAAAATCTATATTTTGAATTTATGGTAATAGCTTGTAATAAAACTCCAGTTCGAGGAATTATACGTTTTATTTTGAACTTATTAATTCCTATTCTAAATCCGAAGCAGTGGGCTATGGGTACTATTTGGAGAGTTGTAAAGTAGGCCATGACCTCAAGTTGAAGAACACTATGTTAAGCCAACATAGAAGAGACTAATGGTAAAATATAGAAAAGAAAAATGAATGAGGAAGTACTATGAGCAAAAAAAAAAAAGAAAAAAGAAAGAAAGAAAGAACGAAGCAAAGAAGAACTGAGAAGAGGCACAATCAGAAATGGGTGAGATCATTTATAAGGAAAGCAATAAGGAAACCAAGATGGTTGAAGCAAAAGCGAAGACTAAAGCATATGATCAGTTGTGCCAAGTTCTGGGAAAGAGGAAAGTCGAAGGAAAGATTTTTATGCTAGACAAAGCAAGAAACAAAAGCACACAGGCCATAATTAGAATAAAGCAAATAAAGGAACAAACAGAAAAGTGCCAAGGAAAGCGGGAAATTATTAAGAGATGGAAGGAATATTCTGAAAAAGAAAAAAACTACCAAGTTAAGTATATTTTAGTTTTACCAGACCACTGAGCTGATTAACAGCTCTCTTAGGGATGGCCCGAAGGATTGGATATTTTTACGTGGCTAGGAACCAATTGGTCACCTAGCAATGGGACCTACAATTTATTGTGGGATCCGAACTCCATTATATCGTGAAATGAATTTCTATCACCAGAAATAAATTCCTCTGATTCCACGTTGACCGAGTTCGGACAGAGAATAACATTCATAGAAAGGGGGAAGGAAGCCCAAATGCTGGCTCCAATGGCATACTTGTTGAGACATGGAAAACATTGGGCCAAAAATGAACAGATATGAGGTGGAAGATAATGAAGCAGTTATGGGAAGGTAAATTATAAAAAAATCGGAGAGTGCACAATACAATGATACCAATTTTCAAAGAGAAAGGAGGTGGGCAACGTTGCAGGAACTATAGAGGAATTAAGTTAATGGCCCATACCAGTGAAATATTTGAAAGAACCATGGACTGCAACGTGGACGGGAGGTAAGGATCGGAAGACAGCAACTATGTTTTGTTAGAGGGTTTGTTACAATTGGTGACATGTTCTCCTCACACCAGGTAATAGGGCACTAATGGAGAAGTATGGAAAGAAGCAGAGGCTCATCGCGTGGCTTTTATCTATTTAGGAAAGTCATACAGTAATATATCAAGACAAGAAGTGTCGGAGGGAGCACATTCACGAGAAAAATATGATTATGAGTGAAATGTATAAAAGTGTAACATCACCGAGAGATGTATAATCTGGGATGACTAGCAGCATCTAGGTCAACTAAGCATTTCTTGTTCAATTTAGCTGGATTTAATGACCGAGGATGTAAGGGAGGAGTCCTATCGGCTTATGTTCTATTCTGATGACACTGTTGCGGTGGCAGAAACTAGAAAACTAGATAGGTGGAAATATGTTACTGAAAGTAGAGGAATGCAGAATAGTTGAGCAGACTGAATATATGACAAGGGATGGATGATGACCAGCAGTCCATGATTAAGCCAGAAGAGTATATCAAGACACCATCTAGGTAAGTGGACTTGATAATAAATGAATAGGGTGATAGGGATAAAGAAGCTAACCATCGAATTTAAGTCAGGTATCAGGCATACTTTGTAATAAGAGAGACCCTATTAAGCTGAAGTGGAAGGCACATAAGGTGGTGGTAAGGCTTGTTATGTTGCAGGACCTAGAAGCGACACCACTGAAGATTAGAATAAGTTAGACATGGCAGAAACAAGGATTCTCATATGTGTGAGTGGAGTGATGAGAAGAGGAAGTATTAGAAAAAATACGTCAAGGCTTATTCAAAGTTAATGAAGTGTCAAAGAAAGCCAAAAGGTTAAGACTGGGATAGTTTGGGCACATGATGGCAAGGGAGATGTTGAGCAACATGTTGCAGGACAGGTCATGGAAATTGAGGGTCTAAGGAATCAAAGGAGAGGAGGCCATTAAAAGCTGAATGCGGGTTCTTCTTGTTGTCCGCACAATAGATTCCTTTTTAGGAAGCTTTCCGTCTGTGTCAGTTGGAATATTGCTAGTGCACTGACTTATTGTAGATGAAGGGACTTCTTCAAAGTGCTTGTACTTATCATTAATTTTATCTGTAACTTTTACGGCCTCAGTATTAGAACAGTCAGGCGGATGGGAATGTTCTTTAGTTCTGGGAATATTTCTGTCTTGAGTTATTCTCTGCTGTTCCAATAGCTACGTTTGCCTATCACTTTGTCGATGATATTTGCGTAGGCTTCGGTAGCAGTTTCTTTCCTCCCATTTGAATCTTGATGATTTCCATTATGAAGTTGTTTGGAAGAACTGAATTATGAAGTTTAAATCTTAAGGAAGTTTTAGTGAGTAATATAAATGTTTGGTAAGTTCTTAGGCCTAGGTAGCTAACTATACTCTGTTTTTTTCCATCTGTCCATCCGCCTGTGGTGGTCGCGCATGGTAACACTGCGTCCCTGGCTTTAAATAGTTACGCTATGTCTAAGTTTTAGGTAAATAAAAGGATATCTGGGAGTACATTTGCAATAGAAAAGTGTTTTAATAATTTACTATATGCGAATTGCACCGTTAACATTTGAAATAGGATATTATTTAAAGCCCGGGACGCAGTGTTACCATGCACAAACACCATAGGCGGATGGACAGATGGAAGAAAAACAGAGTATAGGTAGTTTATCAGGCAATTTGTTTACCTTTGTGTTAAACGATTAGTTAGTGAGTTAGGTTTTTAAATGCCAATCACACATGACTTCTGTCTTTATCCGATTTTTTGTCCTTACGCTACTTTCTCCTTTCAAAACTTTGACCTTTCGACTTTTTGTCCCTTTGACGCATTGTCCTTTCGACACTTTGTCCTCAGAGAAGGCGGAGAGACATGCGACAAAAACAGAGACCCAAACTAGAGGATTAAGATAAGAAGAGGAACACTCTATTAGGTACCTGACATGTATCTTCGCTTGTCATTGACATCCAAGAATGAGTAACCATTTCTTACTATAAACATGACAAATATACATCTGACCCTGAGCTCACTACATCCACATGCTTCATCTTCAGTGCATGAGCTAATTAATGTAATTATTTCAGATTTTTAGTTGTCTGTCCGGCTGTACTTTGTCTGTCAGCCATCAGATCTTAAAAACTTCTGTGGCTAGAGGGCTGCAAATTGGTATGTTAATCTTCCACCCTCCAATTATCAAATATACCTAATTGCACCCCTCTAGCCTCAGTAGTTTTTATTTTACATTAATCCGCTCTGTGTCATAATTGAGACCAAGGGAACCTTCATTTCTCACTTGTAGTGTGGACACTAAAATTAACAGTGGACTAAGAATACTACCCTGTAGAACTCCAGGCACAATAGGTGGTGGCTCACTTCTGTCTACCTGTAAGGGAATCTTGAAGTAAAACCAAAGCATATCCACCCACTCCAAAATTCTGAAGTTTGAAAGTAAGTGCCTTATGTTTTACTAAATCGAAAGCAGCACTAAAATCTAGTTGAATTACCCTAAATTTCAAACTCTTATCGAGGTTCTCTCGCAAATGGCATGTCTAAATTTTTTTTTAAAAGAGCATTGCAGGTGCCTAACTGATTCCTATATGCTACTGACTTTGAGATAATAATACTTTGAGTTACACATGCATATATATCAGCTTAAAATTGAGTTTTTCTACTACTTTGAAGAGCACTGGGAGAGCAAAAATTGTCCTATAGTTACTGTAGTCGACATGAAGTTCTATAGAACCTACTAGTCATGGAAGACAAAACACATGAAGCCTTTAAAAACAAAGGGAAGAAACTATCAAGATTTTCTACACCCCTGCCATCAAAATTATGAAGAATTTTCATAACATTCCCAAAATGAAATGCAAATTTGTAAGAATAGGTTCACGATGACAAGTATCAGGGAGAGGGACATCGTCAGCTGTCTCCAACAGCTCGATGAAGCAGTTCAGCCTTTTCCTTAGAGCCAGTAATCCGTGCGCAGACAGTGTCAAAGGACAAAGTGTCGAAAGTCAATATGTCAAAAGACAAAGTGTCGAAAGTCAATATGTCAAAGGACAAAGTGTTGAAAAGAAAATGCGTCGAAAGGACAAAAAGTCGAAAGGAAAAATTGAAAGGGCAAAGTGTTGAAAGGAGAAATTACATTTTTGTAACAGCAGAGAAATAACTCAAGACAAAAATATTCACAGAACTAAAAAACACATTCCCATCAGCCTGACTGTTGTCATATTGAGGCCGTATAAGTTATGAATAAAATTAAAGATAAGTCGAAGCACTTTGAATCCTGCAACATGTTGCTCAACATCTCCCTTTGTCATCAGGTGCCCAAACTATCCCAGTCTTAACCTTTTGGCTTTCTTTGGAGCTTCATCACCTTTGAATAATCCTTCGTCTACAATAAGTCAGTGCACAAGCGATATTCCAATTGAAATAGACCGAAAGCTTCATAAAAAGAAATCTATTGCGCGGACAACATGAAGAACTTGAAATGCAGCTTTTAAGGATGAAAACTTAACTGTAACCAAAAGAGGAGAGCCATTTTTATTGTTTGCTGAAAATAAAAACAAATATATATTCGATAACCCCAAATATCAACACTTTGAGGGTTAATAGAAGATGGTTCTGTCATGGAACATTTCAGTCGGTCCCTAAAGGAAAACAACTATATGTCATTCATGGTCTTGTTGGTCAAAATAAGACTTTACCACTATCATACTGCATCACCAAAAGAGATGAGAACATTTATTCCATTATTTTTTTTTTTTTTGACATCTCCACAAATAACAAATGAAACTTTCAAATCCTGTGACTGAGCCAATTAACCCTCTCCAAGAGACAGCCATTTACAGAGTCATCCATAATTGGATTGCTGTAAACAGCAAATACATAAATTACAACTTACTGAAAATCTTAAAACAAAGAACTTCGTGGCAACTACACTGCAAGTTTTTCTGATGATATATAGGCCATCCAAAACTAGCGTATACAACCATACCCTGTGCTTGTGCATGTTGGACGTTACAATGATGAATAAGATAAGGAGCTTCAAACCCTGCTATTAAGAATTTCAATTTTGAACTGGTTACTACTTACAGATAAAAACATCTAATCATAGTCATGGGCACAACTCTGGAGATCGAGAAAATTCCACCTTAAACCTCGAATAATTAAGTATAGTACTCTACAATGTTTCTTATGGTAATGAGTAGCAGATCAAAAGTTCAGCTCAATGTCTCCCGAAAGAATTAAAATTAACAACATAGAATTTAAAAGTAAAAATAATAAATAAATTCAAAACAACGACATAGTAAAAATCAACAGAACGTACAAGCAATAAAATCAATGACAACAGTACTCACATTACTTTAAATAATTTCATAATAAGGATGAATAAAGATGACAATTTTTCATTAAAAAAATGCTAGAAGCAACTGGGCAACAAAGTGGAGCTGGGACACCTTGTAAGGCAAAAGAGAAACCCACCAGGTATGCCATAACAACTCAGGGAGGGCAGATAGGATGGCTTTAGAAATGATAATAAACTGAGAAGGAGAAGGAAAGATTAGGTAAAGAATAAGGCCCTTTCCTGATAATCCAACATGCAAAAAAAAGAGGAAAAAGGCCTGATTGTTCTGTCATTTGAAGGGCTACCTACCAAGGCTTAAAGGGTCCCTTCCACCTGTTGGTTTGACTTCGAAGTGTCCTTCTCCTAGAGGAGTTGCCTACAAGGCCAAAGAGTATCTTCTACCCTAACTCTTTTATCTGCAAAGCTTCCTGTATCTACAGAACAGACCCATAGCCAAGTCTATGGGGGAAGGTGGCATTTTCCACCAAATTTGGACTTTTATTGTAACTGCTTAAGTTCAATGTATAGTTGTGGACATTAACTTTTTTTATACAAATAGGGATAATTGATAGATAACTTTCTAAATTTCTTGATGAGACAAAAATACCAAACAGTTGCAAATATAGTTTCATAATGTGCAAAAGCTGTTCCATCAGTATGTAATGATAAAACACAACAAGAATATGGAATAGAGAGGAAATGAGACAAGATTGGTAGTCAAATTACTGTTTTCCTAAGAAGCAACAAACTAGCATATGTGCTGTAGACAAAAGTGGGCAATGCACTTTCTAATTTGAGTGTTCTATTGAGTTCCGCAGGCATGGAATAGTGTATGAGGGCCAATGACACCAGGCAGTGTCCATCCATGTTGGCAAGGAGGAATGAGTTCAGCCTCTTAAGTGTCCTGGCCGACTGCTCACACTCACAGGACATTGCAGATGGTTCCATGCAATCTTGAGAAATTTGAAAACCTCTGCATGCATCTGAACATCAAACTGTTTGATTGATTGGGCATATGGCATGGGCTTATCATCCACTGACTTTCCTTGCCTTTCAATTTTCTAGGATTTCAGTACAATACCTCCTTTTATTGTTGACAGAGTTGTTTAGTATATTCAGAGTTCAGGCAAGATGGCACTAATCCTTGAAGAAAGAATACCAAGAGACACTGGCGAAATGGTGAAGTTTGCGTAACAGCACTTGAACTTATGAGCTATGCTTAGTGAAATACCAGAAGCAAGTGGAAAAGTCTAGATCAGTGGTTCTTAACCTGGGGGGCGCGCCCCCCTAGGGGGGCGTCAGGAATTTCCAGGGGAGGCGTGAGCCCTAGGGATTAATTTTAAAAAAATTCTCAAATTATATTCGTTATTCCCTTAACAAGAGTGAGGAACTCATATTCAGAAGTTTATGAAAAAATGCAAGTGTCGCCATATAACGTTACTTTCCTAGAGTCTACTGCTCTAGTTAGGCTTGTTGGCCTTCCCATGTTTTGTAATTATTGACCTCCCTCCCTATCCCTCGAAACCCCTTCTCTTTCTCTTTTTTTCCTTTAAATCTGGGAGGGAATTTTACTCATAGATGCAAGGGGGGCGTGAAAGACAGGACCAACTCTTAGAGGGGGCGTGGTCATAAAAAGGTTAAGAACCACTGGTCTAGATGGAGTCTAGAAGCAGACTTACAAGAAAAAAAGGGATAGACGTTTAATGTGCCACAACCCAGGACACTTACTAAGAACTGTATGCTTGTAAAGAGTAAGGACCAGCACAAGTTCAAGAAAATATCAGACATAGCTATGGTAGCGGGATCTGTGGAGCAGGGGAAGAGGCACCATAATTTATTAATTAATGAAAGGTATGTGCAAGGAAATGGTAACTTTACTACCAGATACAGGCGGCACAAGTGTTGTTGTACATAAAAGTTTAGTAACTAAAGACCAAATGGCCAATAAGAAATGGATTTATTTATTTATTAATAGGAGTATCCTTAGATATTCAGTTGCAGGATATATTACTTTATTCTTAAAAACTATCCAAGCATAAAACACACTGAAGCAATGAACATTTGCCAGAACACTGCACGGAGGGGCTGCACTACAAGAGACTAATGGGAAAGATACCATTGGTGAAAAAAGGCATTCAAACAAGTAGTTTGAAATAAAGAAGGGCACAGTGACGTCGCTCTATGGGGACCAATCAGTTGCTTGGGTCCCCCACTGGCACCCCCCAGTTGAAATTCCCTTTGTAGCTATATTAACCCTCGGGTGGTCAATGGCAGGTATTGATCCATTTTAATGATATTAATATTGTCTATTTGATCCTTTTACATGCCACAAGAATGTTTTAGTTGAGAAAGTATTTGAAATATTTTTAGTTTATTTACAGTTGTTTTATAAATCTAATAACATTATTTTGGTTCTTGTTACTTTTACAATTTATATTGAGCTGAGAAATGAATGTATATAGATATAGATTTTCAACGCAAATGACATGTTTGCTCATGATGTTTTGATCCAACCTAATCTTATCAACTTATGTGTGAAATGACTGAAACTATAGTTGCAGTTTTGAATAAGTGCAATGCAATTTGCTACTGCTGCTTTGAGTTAATTTCCAGGGAGAGGAGATGAAGATAAGGTAATGAAACATTTCTTTTGTGTTATTGATGATATGCACTAGTTTGATATATTTATATGATAAGGATATTACACTATAGTTGAAAATTAAAACTTGATAATAGAAATTAGGCTAGTGTTAGATGAAAAGTTGTGATGAAATATACATTACAGTGTTTGATACATTTGCATATACTAAGAGTTGAAAATGAATTGAAATTTGAGCTCTATATTTCAAAATACAGGCTTACTAATTACTGATACAGCTATTTATCGTCATTCAAATGGATATGTATACATTCTAGAATAGTATATTTTACTAATTACAGAATTGGTACATTAGTTTTGTGTAATTTTCTTTGTCCCCAGAAACAATATCTTGATCCCAACTGATGGAATGCCAGCTACGCCACTGGAAGGGCAACAGGTATAAGCTGATATTGGCAGACTTTGTTACAAGATACCCAGAGGAAGCCAAATTGGAAGCAGAGGGACTGCTTGAACTTTTCAGCTGGGTAGAATCCCCAAAAGAGGGGCTCACCCCTTGAGGAACCTTGTTTACTTCTGCAGTGATAAAGGAGATGAGCTGTCCAGTGAGCACCAGGCAGCTGTTTACAACTCCATATAATCCAAGATGCAATAGCTTGTGCAAAATTATCTCTAGTGTGTTAAAATCTATGCTGAAGAAGATGTGCCAGGAGAGGCCAAAATATGGAACCAGTATCTACCAGCGATCCTATCTGAGTATTGAGAGGTACTGCAGTCCAGCACTGGAATTTTGACATTCAGGATACTGTATGGAAGGACTGTAAGAGAACCAGTGAACATTCTTAAGGAATCATGGACTAGTGATTACGAGGATGAAGTGTACGACACCTACAAGTATGTGTTTAAGGAATTGCCTGGAAGAGAAGCAGAAACCACTGAAAGTAGACTTAAGAACTGGAGAATGCTTAATACTTATCAGTTCTGGCCTGAATTGAAGAATTGCCTAGAAGAGAACCACAGTTTGTTGATTCAATGCAAAACAGAATGTGGCAATGTTATTACCAGCAGAGGCAAATAAGCTCATGTTGCAGTGGAGGAGTCCATGTGAGGTCAGGATTGTGGCAAATGTTGGCACAGAGTTGAAGACTCTTCATATAAACATCCTGAACAGCTACCGAAAAAGGGAGGTGAATGGAGTAGTTTTATTGGGAGAATGCTGCATTGAATTGATGACAGAGCAGCCAGTGCATTGAAGAGGTATCCTTTACCATATGTTACAATGGATATGAACTGGGAAGAAGCTGAAGAGATGCTCAAGATGGGAATCATTGAGAGGTCGCCTTCTGTGTACTCTTCATTGGTAGAGATGGTGAGGAAATCAGATGGATCAAACAGGTTCTGAACCAACTGCTGTTGACTGAAAACCATAACCAAGTTCAACAATAAACCCATGGGAGTTCCTAAGACTATGATAGTAAAATTAATGCCCAGGCATAAAATGAATGGTATAGTGATGACTATTGGTTATTTGAGAGCTTGTTTGATGTCAGCGCATAGACTTTCACTAGAATAAAATTCATTAACTATGAAGACTTTGCTCAAAGGAAGAAATAGCATCATAATGACAGATTTTTCCCTAAGGTGAACCCAATTAAGTGATACTGGCAGATCCCAAAAGAAGAACCATTAAGGGAGAAGATAGCATTAACAGTTTTAAATGAGTGTTACCACTTTTGATCATTGAATTTGGCAGAAACTTCAGACAGAGTGATGAGGAACACTGACTATTTTGTGGATGATAGGTTGATTCATAGAGCATCATGGAAAGAACACATCAAGGGAATAAGGGACTTATTCTAGAGTGCAATCAGCAAAACTGATTATCTGACCTTCCAAATGTTTCTCTGATACAGCAAAGTGATATTTCTATTACATTTGACATGAGGTCAGCTGTAATAGGATATTCATAGAGGAAATTAATCTTATGAAGCTCCATGGTACACCACCACCAAGGACCAAGATGCAAGTAAGATCATTCCCACATTTGACATGAAATTTGTGAACAACTGTGCCTTTGATTGACCTAGTGAAGAAGAGACAACCAACAAGTTGGAGTGGCCAGAATTTCAACAAATGGCATTTGATAGACTAAAGCAGCTTTAGAAGAAAAAAGGCATTGTAATTGTTGAAGGAATACCAAGACATCTTCTCCAGTATTCCAAGGAGGATTTCACTAGAAGAACACTGCATTTAGTTGAGGACAGAGCAGCCAGTACACTGAAGATGTTGAAGAGATGCTCAAGATGGAAATCACTGAGGGATCAGCTTCTATGTACTGTTCACCAGTAGTGATGGTAAGGAAGCAAGATGGATCAAACAGGTTTGACTGCCATTGACTGAAATCCATAACCAACAATAAACCAATGGAAGTTCCCAAGGCTATGATAGTAAAACTAATGGTAAGGCATAAAATAAATGACATAGATATGGCTAATGGTATTTATAAGTTTGCTTGACGTCAGCACATAGCACTCCACTGGAATAGAACTCAAAGGAAATGGCAGATTTTTCCCAATAGAAGAAGTATTAAGGGAGGGAGGAGACAACATTCACAGTTTCAGGTAAATGTTACCACTTTTGATTATTGATTTCGGCAACAACTTTCGACAGGGTGATGAAAAAGATGCTAGCTGGAACCAAGAATACTAACCATCCATTCCTGTGGATGATAGGTTGGTCATGGGCAGAATGCATCAGGGGACTAAGGGACCTATTTCAGAGTGAGAGAAGCAGTTCTGACTATTGACATTCCATGTTTTACATTAGATACAACAAAGCGGAATTTTTATTACATCTGAAATGAGATCAGGTATAATAGGCTATCCATGGATGAAGTGAAGTTAATGAAGATCCAGGACACAGCACTATCAAGGACCAAGATTTGACAAGAAGTTCGTGAACAACTTTGCAAATCTAGAAGTGCCTTCGACTGACCTAGTGAAGAAGGGAACAACTAAACAAGGTGGGGCTGACGGAATCTCAACAAATGGTATTTGATGGACTAAAAACATGGTTTAGGAAATGCACCAAAACAGGGCCGGATTAAAGGGAGGGCAACAGGGGCTATAGCCCCAGGGCCCCCACAAAAGGGGCCCCCACGGAAAGAGGTGATTTCCATGACCCGTTATACATTTTTTCACTTTTTGGGTTTTCATTTTCATTTTACCACCTTAGTGACCTTTTGTTTTCTGTTATCTTTTCATTTTTAATCCCCTTTTTTTAATTTCATTCCTCACTTTATTAGGTCACTAGTTAGGC
The DNA here is from genome assembly GCF_015104395.2 of Macrobrachium nipponense. Lineage (NCBI taxonomy): Eukaryota > Metazoa > Arthropoda > Malacostraca > Decapoda > Palaemonidae > Macrobrachium > Macrobrachium nipponense. The sequence continues at coordinate 61,923,704 of NC_061110.1, read as the reverse complement.
TAATAAAACTACTGTACTGACAATTGTTTAGAAGTTTAGAATTACGTAAATTGAAAGGAGTAACTGCTATTTAAGTAAAGAAAGCACTGATGGATTTTGTGACTGGAAGCATGGAAATGACAGGATAGCTGATCACGAGAAATCAAAGTGCCATCTAGAATCCATCATTACTGTAGCCAAACTAGGGAAAGAACATGATAGAATAGATCAAGAATTATCAAAGCAAGTAGCTCAATTGTAAGAATACTGGTGTAAACTTCTTACACCTATTGTAAGGACAATTAAATTTACCGCTGACTGAGGACTAGCATTCAGAGGCACAGATGAACTGATTGGTTCGCCATCAAATGGGAATTTCCTTGGTATACTGGAACTCCTATCAGAGTATGCCCCATTTCTTGCAACTCACATCAAACTGCATGCAAATAAAGGACGAGGTCACACAAATTATCTCTCCTCTACAAATTGTGAAGAAGTAATTGGAATAATGGGCGAACATGTACTGAAAGAAATAATATCAAGAATCAAAACGTCAAAATATTATTCTATTTCTCTTGACTCAACCCCAGATGAGGGTCACATTGATCAACTAACTTTAGTCATACGCTATATGGAAGACACGTTGCCAAAAGAAAGGTTCCTGACATTCATGGACAATCGAGGTCACAATGGTTCTGATATGGCCAAAGACCTGTTTCAGTTTTTAGAGGGCCACAATATTGATCTCAAAGATTGCAGATGTTAGTCCTATGATAATGCTGCTAATATGAGCGGGAAGTATAAAGGAATGCAAACCCTCATCAAAGACAAGAATCTATTATCAGAGTTTGTGCCATACTTTGGACATTCCCTTAATTCAGTGGGAAAGACAGCAGCTAATACATGCTCTGCAGATATTCACTACTTTGACTTTGTTCAACAAATTGATTTGTTTTTGTTTTTCACAGCATCTACGGCACGCTATGCTATGTTCAAAGAAAAATTAACAAGAGCTGATAAGTAGTTGTATGTTCCCAAGTGGCTAAATGAAACTCGTTGGTCTTGCATAGCTGATGCAAAAAAGGCTACAGTGCACAGTTACAGAGAGATGAGAGAGGCTCTTTATGACATCATGACTGATGAGGAAAACAAGGCTGTGGCTCGGAATGATGCATGTAATTTATATGAAAAAATGGGTAAACTAGAAATAGTCATTTATGCTACATTTTGGAATGACATCCTAGAAAGATTCAATGCAACAAACCATATTCTACAAGATCCTAAAATGGTCCTCAGTACTGCAATGAAAGCACTTAAGTCTTTGAAAACATTTATTGAAACAAAGAGAGAAAAATATGAGGAATATGAAGCAGATGGAATCAGACTCTCTGGAATAGAAGAGTATACTGAAGTTTACCATTGTGTAAGGAACGTGCGTCTTAATCCACTTGATTATGATAAAGCAGAGGATGCCCAGATGAGTCCTAAGGTAAAGTTTCGTGCAAACAATTTCCTTCCAGTTATTGACCAAATTGTCCAATCTCTGAGTGACAGAATAGCTGCTTTTGATGTTGTATGTGAGCACTTTGGATTCCTTAATCGCCTAGAAGATATAGATGCTGATGAGATCAATTCAACCGCAGCTAGTCTTGTGAGTTTTTACAAAGGTGACCTAGAGCCCAGTCCCAAAGATGAACGCGTTCATTTTGTTGAATTGGTAAAACTCGACAGAAAAGACAAAGAAAAAAATTCCAAAAGAACCCTACTTTTACAAAATTCTCCTTGACAGTGGCTTACAGGCAACTTTTCGTAATGTTGAAATCTTGTTGAGAATCTATTTAGTATTAATGGTGTCCAATTATAGTGGTGGAAGGTCATTCTCCAAGATGAAAATAATAAAAAAGCGACTGAGAACGTCAATGAGTCAGAGTCGTTTTTCATGGTTGGCTATGATGGGTATTGAAAGTGATATTCTCGGGATATAGATTTTCAGACAAAAATTACAACTTTTGCCTGTCAGAAAATACGTAAATCTGCTCTGTTCCTGTAAATTAATTAAATAATAATAATGTAGAAGCTTCCTTGGTGTTTCCTTAGCTACCGTACTCCCTATAATACCTACTTAATCTGAATTCTAAGAGTTCTTAATTTTTTGTCAATAATAGTCACTGAACTCGCCCATCCACCTTACTAAAAAAATAATAATAAGAAAATAAAATAAAATAAATAAATCAACTGGATATAGAGCGTTCACAAATGATGTGCCCCGGGGCCCCCACAGCTGTGGATCCGGCCCTGCACCAAAACGATGTGTACCAGACTGCAATAGGACTTATATCGTGAGGACTGTTCCATTGAATGAAGGACTAGGAGGCATGCATCTGCAAGAGTTTGCAGATGTCATATTTCTAATTGCTTATGAAAGTTGGGAACTCAGTAAGAACAAGTACATCTAATGTACCATCAAAAAGGAGTGCCTAGCAATAATATTTGTAGTGAAGAGATCATCTGCATACTGGAAATCCAAGGATCGTGAGGTGGGCCATAGTACTCCAGAGCTACAAGTTGGGAGTGGCAAACATTTGAGTTAATTTCAACATTAGAGGAGATTACCAGCAGGCTGAATTACAAAATTATGAAAAAAAAATTTCTTAAGTGGAGTTGTGTTTATAGCTCCATCTAGCACTGTTTTCTGGCAGTTTTGAGCACTGGATAATTTCTTTCATTTCCTCTTATGTTCTAGAATCACTGAAAAAAGCATACTTTCATATATTGCATAAGTTGAGCTTGATTAAACATTGGTTGACTAGATGTTACTGAAATTCTGTTTATTTTTGTTTACATTTGCAAGTATGTTAACTGTGTTTTTCTTAGAAGTTTTAGATAATGTGTTTATTTAAAATATCTCCAGACTGCCACGGCCTGAGTTCACCAAGCTTAAATAAAGTCTTGTGGCAATGCAACCATACAGCAGAGACATCTAGATCTGATAGTAACTGTTGTATAATCAATGACCCACAAGAGAGAGAGAGAGAGAGGATCAGGGGAGAGAGGGGAGAAGAGGAGCGAGAGAGAGAGAGAGAGAGGAGAGAGAGAGAGAGATTCCTCACACCCTAGCCGTCTCAGGCAGAATGAAGATTACAGTGTACCAGTTCAAGGGAATTTTTTTAGCATCAGTCGTAAGGAGCTGACTTCCCCTTTCAGGCCACACTTGCAAAGTGATAATGATTGTGTACTATAGTGCAAGGAATAGAATCTCATATTCTATCATTGCTAACAATTTTGATCACAATCATGGCAAACTTAACCTTGTAGTCCTTAACCTTGTATGACTCTCTCCACTGAAACAACAGCTTCCTTCTTATCACCAGTTACAACACTAACACTCTGCACTACCTTGAACTGACAACCTCTGGTCTTTTTGTTGCAGTGGTGATTCTTCTGAGACCCATGTGCCTCATACAAACTCTCCATAGCTAGTCAGTACAAATCTTCAAGACAATTCTTCAGCTCCAGCATGTATTGGAAAGTGTTGAACACTCCATCCTCACAGTTTCCAGTCAATAATTCCTTGAGGATCTGCATAGGTCCCCTTGCTGTCCTTCCAAACAATAGTTTAAACGGTGAAAATCTATCATCTGACTGCAGTACTTATAGATATGCAAATAGGGTGGTTGATGGATACCAGTCCTTACCCTTTGGTCTCGATAAGGGACAACGTTTGGGGTGATGGTAGCCTAGACACCGACAATATGACGACAATATGAGAGAGAGAAAAGGCTATGGTCAAAACTCCGCAGAAAGAGAAGGAATTATATGACCTGCATGCAAGGCAGTTGCCATACCTATGTGTAGGCAACCAGTGTGTAGTTAGTAAGAAGTGGGATCAATCGGGGGAGGTAATGGAAAAACTCCCACATAGACAGTATTTAATCAAAATAAATGGGACTGGCAGAATGTCGAGTATAAATCACCGCCACTTGAAATACATTACAGCGAAGAGTGAGTGCCCTACTATAAAACCAGCTGGGAAAGTGCCGTGTACCCAGTACCAGGAGGTATTTGCTGACCACGGCAGACCCCCACCCCTTGGTAGGTGTAGTTCAAGGCCAAGTATATGCCCAACTTGGATGAAGGACTACAAGGTGGAAAATAGATTGCATTCTGTTTGTGAATCTATTATTGTGTTTTGCTCCTTTCATTTTGCGTGTTTTATTTGTGATATTCTTCGTTTGTCTCTGATTTTGACTGAAATCAGTAATGCTACGTAATGAACCGAATGTTGTTATGTCTATGGTTAGCAACGCATTACCTAACTCCGTGCGAACGCCAGTTGCCCTGACCCACCTCAGAATAAGACGCCTCTGTAACAAACATCAACACGGGATTAGTGCCTCTTACTTACCCTGCTTATAGAGTATCCTATAATGTGGTTTAAAATGAGAATCAATTATTACTAACAACACAGTTCGTGGGATTCAGTAGCTCCGCATAAATACATTACACATAGTTACTCAAATACAAATGGAACTGGTTGCCCTGCTGTTTGACTTCTTCCCTTGCTAAATCTAGAACGTATGTGAAGATTTTGTCGGGAAAAATGGAGCTCACATTTTTCGAGACAATTGGTTTATTTTTGAGTGACCACACGATCATGCAGTGTTGTTAGCCCAGCTATACTATTCAATGCCAAAATAATGTTCATTTAAATTTAATCTATTTTTGGTAATTAACGCAAATGTGAATAGTTCGGATATATTTTGTACTAATTGTAGAATCCTGCGGCACAGCCGACACTAGGGTGACGTTTGATAAATTGAAAGCCTTTTAGTTTATTGTTAATTCTGTTTAGTCAGACCTAAAGTTTCCGGTTTTGCGTTTTCTTTATAAAGTGAATAGAATCGATGCATAGAAAATTATTTTGCTAGCGTAGACTGCTGTCTGAATCTGTTCTAATTGTTGTGCTTATTGTCAGAACTTTGTTTTGCCATAAGATATGCCTTGTTTTTTTATACAAATGAATGTCAAATAATTGCAGAGGTTTAGTGATGTGCGATTCTTGATTAAAATTGCCTGTTTGTATGTTATTCCACCATTTTGCGTGATTTCTCGCCAGAAATGTGCTTGAAGCTTGAACCGGAAGTACAGATCTCTGTATTTAATCTAATTAAGTTGTATAAGTTGATTGAATGGAATTTGATTAAAAATTATTAGTAAAAAATTGATGTGATTATTTTTACTTAGTTATTAAAGCTGTGAAAGGTGTAACTACAAAATTGTAAAGTACTGTTGTTTATATGTTTTTCGGTCGTAAACAATGAGCCCAGTAGCCGAGGGCGGCAGATTTTGTCGTTGGCCGGCCTCTGCCCAGACAAGTTCTCTTGTATGTCAGTCCTCCCTGTGTGGATGTGCCCTAGTATAAAGTTGCTTTTAAATGGACATCGCTGGAGCTACATGAGTGTGTTTTGGAGGCCGTCTTTTGTACTTGTCAGCCTACCTTGGGATGCGGTGTAACAATTTTTGTTTTTATATGAATGTTTTGGTTTAGCTATATTCAGTGTTAAAAGGTATTAAATTTAAGTATATTTCATAGTAGTTAAATACTATTTTAAGCTTATTGTTTTTGTAATGAGTTAGTTAAATTTTGTTTAATGCAAGAATTTTATCATTCATCAGTGCATCTTGTTTTGCTGTTCTGCTTGAGGCCACTTGTTTTAACATAAACTCAATGCAGTATGTTTATTGTGAAGAATGTTGAGAAATTTTATGTCCATAGTACTATAATGAAGTGTACTTTATTATGTAGGCTACCATAGTGCAAATTAATGAATACTCATTTACAATATTAGACTGGTAGGGAATTTTCACCACTCTATCTTTGTATTTGTTTTGGTATTCTTTTATTTTATTTATTTTTTTTAGTAAGTTACTTATGCATTTGTGTTTAGTGTCTGTTTGCAGTATGAATGTTGATGTGAAGCTGTTGTCAAGGTAGTCACAAGAGGCCTTATGAAGAGTATTAAATGTAAGGAAACGGCTTTGCGTCATAAATTCACCCCACAACAGAGGTCGTAACTGACAAGTACGTTCTGGCGGCCCAGAACCTCTCACAAGACTAACCAGGATCCCGTAGGATCTTACGCTTACGTAGTTTATTTTTGTAATAAAACCTAAAAATGTCTTTGTGTTTGGATAGCCATCACGTGTAAGTTCTAGTCTGGAGTCAGAGTCTTGTATGATTGTCTATCCCAGCCCAAAAGATCGGACACGAACCTAAAGATACAGTTCACGTCGAGCAAATTCTCGACAAGTCACACCTACAGAAGGCCCAAAAAGCAATGCCTCAAATACTCATGCACAAGCACCCTAGTGGGTTTGTCTCACCACATTCAACTTTAAAAGTCTTATTTTTTTAAAGGAATGTGTGCCATTTTTAACCTGATTACAATTATGGTAAATCTTAGATTACATTTTATGTACGAGACATATACAAGTACTAACAAAAGCAGAGCCACCGACCAGCTGCACTTTGCACCTTGCCAACGACAACAACACGGTTACATTCTGTATGTAAATATATGTTGACATCTTGACATCCTTCGTTTGTTTCTTCAAAGGAAGCTATTGCACCAAGGTACTTAAACAAAGGATATCAAACTTTAGCAATAAGTACACTTCTGAGATAACTAACACTGAGATTCATTACTGTAGATATCAGTATTCTCTCACTATACATCTCAAGGCATTTAATTCATTTTATCGTCAGCAGATTCACTAATTGGTCTATCAATAGTTACATTACTCTTCAGCATTGGGCAGATTTTTACTTACACAAACATCACTTTCAAAGGATTTTGGTTTACTTATATCAGGAGTGTTAACATCTTTTGACATTTCTCGTACGTCATTAGGTTTCCCTTATGTGCACGCTGTTTCTTAACAATTTACCATCACTTTTAATTAAGTATGACCTTTTATCTAACTTCTTTGCTATTTCACATTTTTTCCATTCCCCTTTACCCAGGGCATGTGGTTTGACGCATACATTGGCACCCTTCTGCAAAACATCTAAATCTTCAGCATTTCTGTCACAATAGATACCACCTAGCTTTTATATTTTTAAACCTTTTCTTTTCTCTGGCCAGATCTAGATTTACATTTTGACACTTGACATTTTGATAACAGTTAGGGTGTTTCTTTAACCTAAAATTGCAAGATAAGGATCTTTTCCACTCTCAGTGGCTTTTGTTATAAAGCGCTTTGAGGTTCTAAAAGCTGACTCGACCATGCCATAAGTAGGACTACTCGTTCCATGCTCAAAGTTATAATCTGACGAAAATTTGAGGTCCATTATCACATAAAAATAATGAAGGTTATCCATATCTGGCAAAATGAACTTTAAGTTTTCGAATTACTGTCTTCGACAAATTATTATCAAGATAACCAGCTCCCCAAAAGTTACTAAAGTAATCTACAGTTATGAGATCATTATGCTTCAAGTCTATGCCAACCTTTTGCCATGGTCTGTCTGCTGCTTCATGAGACATTAAACTTTCCTTCAGTTGATAACTAGGGTACTTATTACACATTTCACAGGCTAAAATGAACTGCTTAATCTCAGAATTCACCCCTGGCCAATAAATACATTCTTTTGCCCTACGTAAACAACCTTCAATGCCTGTGGGTGATGAATGAATGGCATTCTCCATATCAGCTCTGAGACTTAATGGAGTGACAATCCTCTCACCTTTGAAAATAACACCAACTTGGACCGAATACTCATCCTTGGTGTCACTATAAGCTTTAGCATAGGGGCTTTCCTCCGGCCACCCCTTCAAGATCAGTGTTTTCAAGACTTGTAGACTTTCACCTTTTTCAGTCTCGGCTTTTACTTCTTCAAGAAGTTCCTTTCTAATAGTAAAATAATCTTAGATATTTACATATCCAAGCTATCTTTTCACGACCATGTAGTGGTAAAAACGATCCCGATAGTGTGTCAGCAAGGAAAATTTCTTGACCCCTCTTATGTACTACAACTTGAACATCATATGGAAAAATCTAAAGCAACATTCCTTGGAGTCTCTTAGGTACTTGCAGTAGGTTAACTTAGGATTTACCTTAATTTCTCAAGTTATAAATGAGAGTTTAGGTGCGGCTAAACTCGGTGCGTTTCCAGTTGTTTGCTCGTTTGATGCTGAGATCCTTATTCACTTTTATGGAGACACCACCTGACACCTGATTTTTTTTTTCTTTTAAGGCAAAGGTATGAAAGTCCCTATACTTTGCCTGAATCAGGACTTCTTCAGGACATCCAAATCGGCACAGGAGTGGGGGTATTTTCACACACTTCTGCTGGGATCTACTAGATTATGTATTTATCTAAGATGAACTACTTTTTGAGCATTACTTTCAAATGTTTTCATATATATATATATATATATAATATAATATATATTTATTATATATTATAAATTATATCTATATATATATATATATATACATATATTATATATATATATATTGATATATATATATATATGCAGTGTCCGTTGTTTAAGAATACACTTATTTCATGTAGATGTCAAGAGCAATGCAGCATCTGAACTTAACTTAGTCAGCTGGAGGTCAGGTTTCACATGAAACGGCATTCTAATTTCTTCATCTACCATACTATCTGGATGAAAATTGCACAGTAAATTGTGTTAATGTTCATATGTGGTTGCTCAGTAGACTCTTGGACTAAAATTCATCGTACTAACTACTTTGCAGAAAGAGCAGAAAAAATACAATATTATCTTTTCATTCACAAAAAGTTATGAGTCAATAAGCAAAAATTCTAAATTGTAGCTTTTGTGACGGTAAATCATTATTTTTAGTTCATCTCCGAGCTAGAACACTTTAACTTTATGTTGATTAAGGCATATGATGTTAATCAGAATGCAAACGCTTTAGCACTCCATAATGCCTTAACATCCTTCAAGGGGCGGCTGTGAAATGGGTTCCACATCTCAAACTGTTCCGGAAGCGGTCGAGCAACTCTGTGGAAACTTTTGTTACTGTAAAGAATTGTGCTGTTCATCCCTTTTCTGTGCGTTATCCGTCTCATTACGTATCAGTTGCGAGTTCATGAAATGCATTCGCTGGTGTGCTTCCCAAAATTCACTATTTCCTTGCTCTTTGTACTTCACGCGCGATATATAATGTTATTCAGAAAACCGCTAGCCTCTCACGCGCGATATATAATGTTATTCAGAAAACCGCTAGCCTCTCGATCAGTCACTGCATCCAAGGTTACGCTCCTGATTTAAGCTGCCTCTTTGTCTCTCATCTTTTCTGACGCCTGTCTTTCTGTTTGCCCATCAACAGCATTATTTGAAACTTAATGAACGACCATTGTGCAATTTCTCAATATTGTCATACATGTGTCTAAGGCAGAAGGTTGAGGTCCCAGATTTCTGCCTTTTTTTTTTAAATACTTCATAGTTTTACGGTAGGTATCCTTCTCAAGATGACAATAATGAAAAATCCACAATAATTAGGTTTACTGCGTTAGCCCTCTAAAGACTAACGACGACGTTGACAGAAAAGGTCGCAGCTCACAAGAAACAGATACGTAGCTCATCAAGTCAGAGATGTGTGTTCTTGATGAAGGTGTGTTTTTTTTTTTCGTTACTAATATTCGCAGTGGACATCCCCCAGGACGACAAATGGCATTAGCATACATTTCCATTGTTAGGCCTATAGTGTAGGTCACTTCCAGGTTCGTTAGGTAGCATCTACCAGTTCAGACTTGACAAGGAAAAGCCGGTGTTACACTGCGTGGCCTGAGTATAGAAGTTTCAAGCTTTTTCAGTATTGGTCTAGACTACGGTTTTTAGGATAAGAACTCGTTATCGGTTTCAGCCACTGAATTGAAAAAAAAAATATATATATATAAAAGGTATAGGGCTCAGGAAACCCTCAATTGTAAATACTTCCAACCATTTACCACGAGTCATGTATTGATGTTCAAACGAGAAAAGGTAAATTCAGTAGTACCTACTTGGGATATCACCCGGAATTTCTGCCATAAAGAGCCATAACAAAGGAAGTATTACCTCTTCTGAATTAAAAACACGGCCCGCTCAGGGAACCGGGCGGCAAATTATCGGATGTATAGTATTGCACCAGCCCCGGTTTTTTTGCCACGTCGTTAGGTTAGGATCGGTTTGGTTGGATTAATTCATATGCCACTGTCATTTAGGCGTGGGAAACAATGAGATTATTTTCAAGAAGATTTTATGGTTAGTTTTTAAGATATAGCATCCTACTTTGTTTCTGGGAAATTCTCATGCTTGGTTACAGTTCGGGAATATGCTACCAGGAAGACAAAATTTCCCCTGCAATGAAGTTAAAAAGGCTTATAGTGTCATCTTGGCACTATTTAATGATAGGTGATGAAGATATTTGGTTAAATATTGAATGTTAATTATTCAAGTATGGTCATTTTTTTTGTGTTAGCTTGTTTCTCCTCTCCGGGGGTTTGCTTGTTTTAATATCTTGCTAACGCCATTTGTCTACTTAGTATTTGGTGTTGAGTGGGTGTGTGGCATTCCTCCGCCCCTCCTGGGTGGCCGAGGGGTTGTGGAAGACTCCTGGTGTTTCTGAGAGTAGTCGTTTTCTGAGCCATCACTGGAAGAGGTCAGGGTCCTGCTGGTTGTGGCTGCTGCATGGAACCATATATATATATATATATATATATATATATATATATATATATATATATATATATATATATATATATCACACACACACACATACACACACACACACACACACACACATATATATATAATATATATATATATATATATATATATATATATATATATTATATATATATAAATATATATATATATATGTATATATATATATATTCTGATTATTCTGCCATTGGATGTTGCAGCTTTTTGCTTTTGGTAGGATTCTTTGGATAATTCATCCTGTGATCCTTCTTCGGTCCTTCATCATTGCCATTGGTTCAGTTTCTAAGCAAAGGGAACCTCACTGTGATTTGGTAAGGTCGATGCCCATCTTCATAAATTGGATTCGTCATTTTTTTTTTTTTTTTCGATCGCGACATTTGAATCGTGTTTTGGGCCCAAGTACCCCTGCTACCCTGATTTGTCCTCCAGATGTGGAGTTTGGCCTTTCATTCCAGAGGAGACCCTTAATGTCATGGAAAAGTTGTTAGGGATATTAGCTTGTAATTTGTTAGGCTATTCATTCTTTTTGTTTACCTTTCCTTTCTGGTATATGTATGTTGATATCTATTTTTAATTGTGTAGTTGTTTTCTTTTACAGGTGACTGAGAGTGTTATTCATATATTTTTGTATTGTAGAGGTTCGGGTGTTATTTCTGTCTGATACTTGTATTAAAATTAAGGATAATTCTTAGTATTTTCTTTGCCCCCTTGAATTGATTTTGCACATGGTATTAAAGTTAGATGCTATTCCACTCATTGTGGATTTAGTATTGTGTATTGTGAATACTTTTTGTCACTGGTGTATGTGCAAAATTAATTCTTTGGGGTTGTGTTTTTCAGGCAGCATATTTTCACCGCCTCGTGTTTTTGTTGTGTAAATTGTGATTTGTGTGGGTAATAGTAGTCATTATGTCGGTTGTTAACGTATCAGAACTCCTTTGCGGAGAGAGGTGGCAAGAGAGGCTTGCAGAGTTAAATAGGGAGGACTTGGAAATTGTAGCGCAACATTTTGAGTTGGAATATGAAGTGTCCATAAGAAAGGGTATATTGTTATTACAAATTTATGAATATATAAAACTGTAAAGGCAGGTGACGAACAAGAAGTGAAATTAGGTAAAGTAGTGTTGCCTGTACAAATTTTGGATAGGCAAATTGCTTTGAGGCAGATAGAGTTTGAAATAGAAATTTTTAAGGCAAAGGAAAGAGAAAAGGAGAGGCAGCATGAGATTGCTATGAGAGGTGCAGGCTTCTCCCCCTCCCCCGTCCCCAAATAGGTCTGTAACGCCTGCTATTAATTTAGCGCAGGCTCTCAAATTTGTGCCTAAATGTGAGGAGAATAATCTAGCAGAGTTTTTTGTATCATTTGAAGGAATTGCAGTAAGTTTAGAGTGGCCCCAAGAGTATTGGACCACTCTTATACAAAGTAAATTGGTTGGAAGGGCTCAGAGGGTATATGTAACTCTTGAGGAGGATCCGTCATCTGATTATAAGAGAGTAAAGGCTATTGTTTTGGAGGCCTATGAGCTAGTCCCTGAAACCTACAGGCAATGCTTCAGGAACTTACAAAAAAATAGGGAGCAAACCTTTGTGGAATTTGTAAGAACAAAGGAACAATATGTTAGTGATTAGCTCAAGTCCAAGTATGTAGTGGATTTTGACAAAGTTAAAAGAATTGATGTAGGTGGAGAAGTTTAAGAGGTGTGTGCCGGATAAATTGAAGGTCCACCTTAAAGAGTTGAAACTTCAAATAGTGAAGGACGTTGCCATCGCTAGTGATGAATATTATTTGTCTCATAAGAATGAGTCGGGGGGAATAATAACAAATGTGAGGTCTGGTTAGGTTAAAACAGGTAGGGATAACAATGATTATAATTAATAATCATGTTTACTAGGAATAATTATAAAGGTAACGATCAACGTAAGGATCAGAGTAATACTAATATTTGTTCTCCTAATAAAGGTAATAGGACTCCTTATGTATATAACACAGAGAACTTAAAGACATTGTCGTGCTTCTTTTGCATTAAGAAGGAGCACGTAAAGAGCTTGTGTTATGCGTTTAGAAAATCGCAAAAGGCTGATGGTAGGCCAGTAATGTGTGTGGAAAAGAGAGAGAGAGAGAACCCGTCGCAACAAGGACCACTGACCAATGGCTCCGTAGCTGTTTTGATGAGTATTTGTCTGTCGGTAGTGTCTCGTCCGCAAATTCGTCCGAGAAATGACGAATACGTATTTTGTGTGATACTGGAGCAGCTCAGTCTTTGATTCTTTGGGAGTCATTGCCGTGTAATTTTGTTTCTGAAAATGAGGAATTCATGTTATTGTCTGGTTTTCCTAAAACGGTAAAGTCTTATCCTATTGACAATTTTAACTTGATTTGTCCTTCCTTTTCAGGGATTTAAAATTGGCCATCGTTGGAAAGTTTCGTGTCAAGGACGTTGATGCTGTGATAGGGAATGATGTTGCCGTTAAGAATAAGTCATGTCTAATGTTGGTAAATCCTGATAAGGAAGTAGCTGTATAGTTTGCTAGAATTGTTGACGCTGCAGAATCAACAATTGATGTAGATTTAAGTAGTTTAGAACGTAAAGATAGCGTAGTTGTAGGAAATATTAATATTGTGAAGGATAAACCTAACTGGACTGTTGAAGAGCTTATTAAGGTTCAGAAAAAGGGTTTTCAGAATATCTCTATTGAGTCTACTCCCAAATTTAAGATTAAGAATATTTTGTATAGGTTGCGTAGATCTATGGAGGCAAATTATACTAATCATGAAACTATGAAACGGATAATTGTTCCGTTTGTTTACAGGAATGAATCGATATCATTGGCGCATGAAAGTGGCGTGGCTGGTCATTTTGGCATTCGTAAGACTTCGCGTAAGTTACTTATGAACTACTACTGGCCCAAGTTGAAGACAGACGTGAAGAAGTTCGTGAATAGTTGTGACGTCTGTCATAAGGTCGGTAAGCCGAATCAGCCCATATCAAAAGCGCCTTAATGTCCTATTCCCGTTGTTTATGAACCTTTTAAGGCGGTAATTATTGATATTGTTGGACAATCAACGAAGACACGCAGTGGTAATGAATATATTTTTACTATTATGGGTAAAATGTCCCGGTATCCTGAGGTACTACTACTACCTACTGTAAAAAGTGTCAAAATTGTGGATGTTTTAATGGACTTTTTCACCAGGTTAATTAGGTTAACAAATATTTTAAAGCTAAAATGGCAGAGTTGAATATCAACCATGTAACCTCTTCTCCGTATCATCCGGAAAGTCAGAGTGCTTTACAGAGATTTCATCAAACCCTGAAATCTTTAATAAAGAAGTATTGTTTGATAAATGGGTCTGAATGGGATAAGGAAATATCTTATTTGCTGTTCGCTTTTCGTTCTGTCCTAAGTTAGTCTTTAAGGACCCCATTCATGCTCAGACTTGGCCCCAGACGTGTCGAAAGGGGGGAGTGTCGAAAGATAGCACACGGCCATTGCACGTTACTACCTTGTGTGTGTAAATTGCTCATGTGCTTCTTGGCCGTGGTAGAATGCAGACCGAGGTACTCTCCAGGAGCGAACTGGAAGCTATGGCAATTTTTGCTATGATTTGCGCCAAATTGGGGAACCGTCCCAAGAATAGAAAGAGATGTTGGACAAAGAAAAGTTTTATCACGCATCCCTCATAAATGAACTCAAATGTCATCCAAGTGATTGGTATAATTATTTGAGGATAGATTTAGGGAACTGCTGGCATTAATGACTCCTTAAACCAAGAAACCAGGCATTTGCATGAGACAATCTATATGTGCCGATAGACTGACCGCCTGACTACGGTATTTAGCGGCGCGGAGATCCTATTAGGACCTCAAGTTCAGTGTGGCGATATCTCCCTAGAGGCTTGGGAATATCGGTGACCGGTAATACAGTCACAGGAAAAAAATGTCGCAGAAAAGGTCACAATTTTGACCACAAAAAAAAAAAGTCCTAGGAAGAAGTCACATTAATTTATGGCGACCGGTAATAAGGTCACATGGAAAAATTCTCAATATTTTGTTTTTACGGTAATCCCCAACGGGCTTGTGCTAAACACGCCTTTGCAAAGGTGATTACATGGATACATAACAATAATTATACTAATACTCACATGTTTACTAGGAATAATTATAAAAGTAACGATAGAGTAGCTTCGTGATAGTACGCTTCGTGATAGTACGCTTACGTTTGTAACAAACGTGCGATGAGATAGAGAATCTAGAACACCCCAGTTCTTGAATTACAGGAGGAAGAAGAATTGAACGCGCACCTACACATTCGATTAGGAGAGCCAGCCGTTCCTTTGTCCGGTCTGGCGGTCAGTGACACCACTTTGCCACAAAGAACGGACTTCAGAACTAACTCCTCTCGGCGTTCACTTTCCGGATGTTTTGTGTGTGTGTGTGTTTTCTGTGCACAAGCACATCAGTTTTGTTGCAAATAAATGTAGTCCACCACGTGCGGTTGTTTGTTCATTTATTGTCTTTTAGAAGTAAAGTTGATAAAGCGGGACTGAAGCGGATTTCAAGCGCAGAATGGTTGATGGCAGTGTAGATAAAACTAATATTCAGTTTTTCTTCGTAGTTATCGTTGTCTACGAGCCCAGCAAGTAGACTTCATTCTTCTCGCAAAGCTGCAATTAAGACCTTGGCTGCGGTCATGTTATACGAATGTCTCTCTCTCTCTCTCTCTCTCTCTCTCTCTCTTTAATAATGTTGTTTGAAAACGGTGATTCCGATGATGGGTAAAAAATATAATAATTTCCAATTATTGACGTTCAGTGAACCTAAAGACCCAGAAAATATTTGAATTATGAAATCATTGCTCAACGTAGTTTACAAAACCATTTAATATGACTCATTTCTGTGGAACGTACAGAGCAAAACATTATTATTTTCTTTTATTTATTTATTTTTTTACGGAATTCGTGAGATCATACGTTTCAAGGAACGCAGTTAAAGTGGGGAAGTTCCCGCTGAGGCAGCTATTGCCTTACCGCAGTGGATTTCCCGCCAGAAATTCTCTGCCTCCGTGTATATAATGCAGAGGGTCCCTTGCCGGTCAGTCCAGTTATTAGGGTGAGTCCTGTGATAAGGTACACACCGGAGAGGAAGTAGTACAGGTAATACGACGGAACCGTGCTTTTGCATATTGTTGGTGGTATTTTCAAATTTCATATTTTCTCGGTTTAATGCATAGATATAGTTTATTTCTCTTTATCCTCACCATACGTATTTATCCCTTTAAGTGTTGGTCCCTTGATCTTTTGTCGACCAAAGAAGACTTGTGGTGCCCATACACAGTTTGGTCCGCTGGAAAATATTTGGAAGGTTGGGAATCAAACCGGTACTTGAGAATGCGGGTGCTTCCCTCTGCCGTGCGTCACCAGTGCATTAAGCTTAGTGTTTTGCAATATGTGCTATGATTGGGTTTCGAAGACAAGAAAAAAGTGAAGTTTCCAGTGAATGGAATAACCTTGCATAAAGTACAATAGCCACACTACGTAACAAATCTTCTCGGCGTCAAATCAGGGATATTACAGAATGACACATGACTGATTTCTGTGTATCCAGTTGCATGTGTTTCTTTAGGTGCGAATGTATCTGTGGACGACATAATGTAAGCGCATCCCATTTCGTGTGTCCACAATTTTGAAGTATCTCGTGATTTCAAATAGGTTGCATATTGCACACACACACACACACACACACACACACACACACATATATATATATATATATATATATATATATATCTATATATAGATATATATAATATAGGTATATTAAGCCAGTATTTTCACCTGAAATCAGATGCTAGCAATAACTTGTGTTATTTTTATCTTAAATCAGCTCCGATTTATCAACCATTCAAAAGAACTCTCATCCGTTTTGGGCAAATCAAAGATGGCTGACCGTTGTTATTACTGACGCATTTAAAACCGTACATGGTCCTATTCATATGCACTGTCCCTCTACAACAGCGACTCCTTCTCTGAAAAGCATCTAACGAACGAAAGGAAAGATCCAGCTGGGAAAATCATATGAATAGGACCATGTACGGTTTTAAATGCGTCAGTAATAACAACGGTCAGCCATCTTTGATTTGCCCAAAACGGATGAGAGTTCTTTTGAATGGTTGATAAATCGGAGCTGATTTAAGATAAAAATAACACAAGTTGTTTCATCTTACAAAATTGTACTACAAGGAATAGACGATGACTAGGAGGAACATGTTAAATGTTCCCCGCAGATTAAAGTATTGTATGAAAGGTAGACAGAAATACTTGACAGAACAGAGTCCTGTCTGGAAAAGAGTACGAGAGAAAATATGTTTTTGCCAATGCAGCAGGAATGTCGTGTGGCCAGAAGCTCTGGTACAGAACCTTCTGTCAGAATGCTGATGCCACCTGGGGCGAAAGACAAATCATTAGTAAAATCATAAAAAAAAAAAAATTCCCAATAAACTTTGCCTTACCGAAGACCCGCTGGTTATACTATAAACTAAATAACTGCAGTGTTTGAAAACTTAGTTTAGTCTAGTTTGATCTGATGCATTAAAAAAAAATGAAAGGAAGCGCTAAGTTTATTCTCAGGAACCCTATCGTGGAGAACCCCGAACTTGCGGAATTACCCTGGTACTTTTGTAATTGTAAATGTATTTATTATATTAAGACATCATTGTAAAGGTAAAGTGCTCAGCTTTAATTTGATGTATCATGTGTTGGTTTTATGTGTAAATGGCATTAGAAGCGTATTACATGACAGCGGTGTAAATAAGGCTTTTGTCGTCGAATTTAGTTTAGATGTCAACACAGAGTTTTGTTATGTAATTCTTCCATTGCGGCGACATTATTATATAAAACACCTACAAATGATACATCACATTAAAGCTGAGAACTTTAACATGACAACGCTCCCTTAATACAAAAAATATCCTTTCAAATAAGAAAGTTAAAGAGGGTAATTCCCCGAGTTCCGGTTTTTTCGCGATAGGGTTCCCGGGAATAAACCTGGCTGAATTGTAGTCCAGTAAATCGATGGACCACATCAGTCACATTTTCGGAATGTCTTAAACCTGTGATTGCGCCCAGGAGAAAGGACAGGTATAGGAGTGGGTCCACAAGGATTAGGAATTTCCTGAAAGCTCTTCGCACACCCTTTACCACTGTACTCTATTAATCCCGCTGTATGTTTCGGCAGCGCGGTAAATGCAGGTACAGCCTCAAGTGACGCTGTTATCAAAGTTTTGTAGCTCATTTCGTTTTGTTTCAACCCTCCAGGAATAGATAGGATTTTGCATATTGTCTGGTACGCACTCATCTGTCAGTGCTTGACTGGACTTGCCTGGAGGCAAAACGGTTGTTATTGCCTATATGAACCAGGCATGGCTCTTTCTGAATGAACAGGTAAAATGCAATAATTGTGAGAAAGAGAAGAGAGAATTTTTGTAGTAAAATAAGAAGATATTGTTATTTTGATACCAGAATGCACATTTAAAGAGAGAGATAACGAAGAATAACGGTTGAGTGAAAGTGCCCTGTTTGGTCTTCTGGTAATATTTGAATAACATCTGCGTAAGCTTTCGCCAATGATAAATGTCTAGGTAGCAACTGCCCCTAATCTACTACAGAATCTCTGTTCCCGAGGTAGGGAGAATTATATGGATTTTATGGTCAGGTATTATTATATGGGTTAGCAAAACCTTCGAAGCGCGTAGGAGGAGGAGAACAGTGGATTGTGGAAACAACTGGGAAAAAATTTGGCTAAGAAGGGAAAACACTGAAACAATAGTACTACGTTGACAACACAATTGATAGAAGAGGAAAGGGAGACATGCACGAAAATAATGATTGTATTAGCACAGAACAAGGCAAGTCATTATGATACACGATCATAATGACTGTTTAATAATAAAATAAAAACAGGTTCATTTAGTTTCATTACTTTGCAGTTGCTGGCAACATACTACTGTTCACACAAGTTGTCCTAATGATTCTTGCGTTTTTCTGCACTGCCTCGTATCTTAAACAAATGACTGACATTTTCCTTGCCGGCATCATTTCTATTGAAGGTATCAAAGGCATCTGATTGTTTCTTATGGGTAAACTAATCAAAAGAACAAATTAGTAAATAATACGAGTGTGCCGCGAGGTAACAGAAGACCTTCTTAAGCGTGAACGTAGGACCACTGTTAATGATGATTTCAGAACTATTGAAAGCTATTGTTTACGCATAGATTATTATAAGTAGAAAACATACAGATCACGAAGCCTTAATCTTTCTTTTGACATTGACACAGGTGCAGAAAGAAGAGATAGAGAGAACACGGTCATCATTACACAAGATGCATCTTGCCCTTGTACTTCTGGCTGCTCTCGCACTTCTAGAGAGATCCGATGCTTGGGGGACCAACCAGCAGAAGAAATATTATTACTATTCTCCGCCTCGCCCCTACGGTTTCCCACAGGGAGCAAGCTATGGTTCATTCAGTAGGCCTACTTTTGGAGTGAGCGGATTTCATTCGCCCAGCGCCCCGACAGCACTGGGGGGCGGAGGATTCCACGGAAGCAGTTTTGGTGGGCAGCCAGGATTTGCAGGAGGCAATGTCGGGGTCGGAAGTTTCAACTCTGGATTTGGAAGTTTTCCTGGAGGTAACATTGGAAGCGCTGGTGGTTTTCCTGGAAGTACCATTGGAGGTGGCCAGGTATTCCCTGGGAATATTGGAGGTTCTGGCGGACTCCCGGGAAATAATGCTGGCGGCTCTGGATCTCAGATACAGGGTGTAGGTGATGGGGATCTCGCTGGCAAAGTTGATGTAAGAATACAAAAATAATATTCTCTCTCTCTCTCTCTCTCTCTCTCTCTCTCTCTCTCTCTCTCTCTCTCTCTCTCTCTCAGAAGAAGAAGAATTTGCATTGCAGCCTTTTATCAATAAAAATTCGATGTATCTCACTTGTTAATCACCGCATTGTACAGTCTTGTTATTACAAAACAATAAAGGTGAACTGTTTTGGTGTTTTCTGATTTAGATCCAACATTATGATGGCTGTTCACTGAGCTGGAACCCTTGTTGACGTAAAGCCAGCTGAAAAGTCGCTCTTTTTAGGAAATGATACCTTGAGGAGTTTGAAGAACATATTTCACATCATTTCCTCTTGGCCATTTATATGAATCATTGCCTGTAGACAGACTAGCTGTGTCTGCTAAGTGATGACAACTCAGAGTAAAGCCCGGAGATCATTTTGACTTCACTAAGTAAACTCTTGTATGTGTTTCTTTACACCTCACAACTCCCTCCACCCCCACAAATGTGTGTGTGTGTTGGTAAATATAGCTGATATTTGAAATTGTCAGGTAAATTGTGGCTGGGATGCCCAAATTCCAAGTGATGCAGGAAAACACTACCAAAAGGAAAATAAAGGAAAAATAAGGCATTAACATGTCAGAAATAGCAGTCAAAGCCTCGCCCAGTGTGCAAACCTCTCCAAAGAAATGCGACACTTCGGACTGAGCCCGAGATGAGACTTGATGGCTTAAGAGCTCACTTAATTAAGTTTCTCGAGCAGAGGAAGAAGCAGAGTGCCTGTGTTTGACATCTGCTATACGTGAATCTAAAGTTATGTGATATTGCTTTTTTTTTTTATTCATATCAAAACGCTGAAATGACTCTTCGTGTTTCACTGACTACTTGGGCACAAAAACATGAATGGGGCAAACCAGAAAGACTGGATCATTCAAAAGACTGGGTAAAGAAAGATGATGAAAATACAATGTTTAGTAAGACAGCGCTGCGAAAATGACAGATTCAAAACAACCGAGCCTTTTCTTCAGACTTCACATAAAATGAAAGGTTTGTATCATTTCATACCTTAGATTAGGAATGATGTACGTACATAAAAAAAAGACATAAATAGGATAACAAAGAAGAGAGGAAATAAGATTCTGGACGCAGATCCAGTAAGAAGTCAAATCACCCCATTTGAGAAGGCAATAAGTAAAATCAGTTCCTGCTAAATGAATTATGTCACCAATAAAAAATTATCAAAGTAAAGGAAGCGGCGGCTATCATTTTCATAACACGAATTGGGAAATGCTGCACAAAGTCTCGTAGCGATGTCTAAACCTTGCGTTCTTGTCATGAAAAACTGACGTCACTCACAGAAACTTTGTGTAGAGTTGAAGGCTTCTGAACACCGATGACATTCAGACATAGGAACATAAACGTTAAAAAATTCTGAAACAGGTGGCCTTAGTACCATAATCTCTGTTCAACTCTGATCAACAATACCAGTTTAAGTTTCCTAAATCATTAAGTGCTATATTTACAGGTGTCTCTTGGAGTCGATGTGTAGAGTAAAGACTGCTTTTTAGGTGAGTATGTTTCCCCAGAGTGACGTAAGTTTAATCTGCAACACACCCGAATTACCGTTGACAGTTACGTGATAATAATAATAATAATTTTTATTTTCAGCTCAAGGCCATATACAGGGAATATACAAAGAATAGACAATAGCATACAGTCCAGATACATAAGATAAAGATAAAAAAAATCCATACGACAGATTGGAGCTAATAGTTGCGTGATGATAAACTGCGCTGTTACTATCCAGTCCAATTTTCATAATAGAACCCACTGGGTCTTCATTATATCACTCTTACAGACTTCAAGAGAAAATTAAAAAGGAGCTGGGGATGAAATACAGTATATGCTCTTCAACACCTGAATATATACGTAGGTCTCAAAACATCTTATGGTTCACTAATTGAATGGAACAGATTTGGATTCAATCATTGCGAAGACAAGTTTAAAACTTGAAAGGTGCACATGTGGCAGTCAGGAAGACCTTTTCCACTGCTTACACTACATAGCAGCCATCAGGAAGGAAATGAAATAGTTTTGAACAAAGCCGTTTCAGCAGCCTCAACATTGCATGAATGGTAATCACTTGGTCAATGCTGCTACTTACATTCAGACCAAATTTTTTAATATGAACATTGCTTCATATCAGCTCTTGTATCAATCAAATGAGGGCTCCCTTTCTCAAGCATGTTAATAAAAAGTATGAGAATTTTCGCTTCCACGTCTGTGGGTTTCTCTTGGATGTTTTTATAGCGAAAAGAAGCTTCGATGAGAAGAGACTCAACTGAAGAGAATGAGGGAAAGGAGCGTCGCACTTGATGTTTCGAAGGCATTCAACATCGTGAAATGCTTTATTATTAGTCAAGTAGTCCATCACACATGGCCCCAAAATTTTGATTTAGCTGACATCCCACACCCTTCCTTTAATAATTTAGTGACTTGGTACCAAAACGTTGGAAAATATGTCTATTTTTCATTTCTGCTTATTTCCAGGTCAGCATTTACCTGGAAACGTGTCTAAATTTACGTTTATAACCCGCACCCCCCTAGAATTTTTTTTGGTTTGGAATTTACTGATTGCTTAACCATGAGATAGTTTCACTATCATATTGGCAAAACCTAACCTTTTATCACTTGTTTGAGTTATGTTTGGTTCTTTTTAATATTCTACAATCATCACCCTTTGAAAATGGTTAATTTGCATATTTCAAAATGGCCGCCATTACTCTGTTAGCTTGTTTCTTGGTGACGTAATGTTTCTTATTTATTTCCATCATTTCGACGTTATAACTTACATGAAATGCAATACATTTGAAATCATGTTTCATTTTCATTCATTTTATTCAGTGTATTCCATTTTTAGCTGGATGATGGGTATGAAGTAGGAGTCTACTACCTGCCTCCTCCTGACTAGAGCATAGTTCACTGATAACCTCATCATGAACTTGTTGTTTTATGGATGTCAATCTATGGCATCTGTTGTTCACTGTCATGTCGTCATGTGTCATGAAGAGCTCCTTGGTATCCAAGAGTTGGTTTGATTGTTTTGTTTGTTTGTATGGTGTTTTTACATTGCATGGAACCAGCAACGGGCCCAACAGCTTACGTGACTTCCAAACCACGTCGAGAGTGAACTTCTATCACCAGAAGTACACATCTCTCACTCCTCAATGGAATACCCGAAAATCGAACTCACGGCCACCGAGGTGTCACGCCAACACCATACCGACCACGCCACTGAGGCGCATTACAGGAGTTGGGAATATTCTGGTTGTACCCATTCTCTGTTAATGATCTGTATCAACTCTGTCTTGTGATCATCAGCAAGGAACCTTTGCCACTGCTTTGGATATTTCTGACTCAGTTTAGTTTTCTTCATTTGAAGACTGGCTACTTCTCTCCAGACTAGATCCACTCTAGACATAGGTTCTAATCCTTCTGCCTATCTAAGAAGGAGTTTAAGGATTTTCACAGCTAGGTCTCTGGGCGTCTGGAATTTGTTTCATTGTCTGCAGAAGAGCCTTTCCTTCCCCGATGAAAACACTCTCTTGAATGTTCCATGGTACATCTTCAGCGTCTGATTCTAGGACATGGCCAAGCTTTGCTTTCTAAGCTTTGCAGAGACTCCCATTGCAGTGTTGCCACTGGCACTAAGTGCCTCCTCATTCAGATCATTGTAGTCCCAACAAAACATTGTGAAAATGTTCTGTGAGATATTGCTGAGTTTGGAAATGCTTTGCTGTTGCTTATCTGCCCACTTCATACCCATTGTATTCCTAACTCTTGTAACTTGGAGTTTTATATAGTACATCAAATCTGTATAGAACTGTTACCACTTGTGAACTTTCAGTCAGAATTTTCACAGTCATAGCTACTGACATTTGTTTGAGTGTTTTAACTCTTCTTTTTGATACATTGTACACCAAGTCCTGTCCAACTGACATTGCCCTTCTGTACAGACCAGGTTTTGCTGATTTGATATCTACATTGTCTTCTGTATCAAATTCTGTTGAAGACATTATCGAGGTTAAAAACTTGACATCTCCTGGTAACTGGCAATCTGGTTCTCTAACATGTTTAACTTTCTTCAGCTGATGTCTGAGATATATGGCTCAATGGTAGAGATCAAACTGCTGCAAGGGATAATCTTCCCTGTCTTCAGCATCATCATCATCATCATCATCAAGAGCTGCAGTGGTTAGGTCATCTGCAATAATCATTGCAGATTCAACAATCTGACCCTTGGGAATAGTGGAGGAGAAAACTATTTCAGATTCACGTTGTTTTCTGGAGTGCCAAAATTATATTCTCTTGCCAAATGTTTTCAGTAAACGGTTCTTCAGTTTCTGTGACTTGTAGTTTGCACTTTCTTTCTCTTGTTGTGCAAGGTGCACCTGGAAGTGATCCAAGATATGCTTAATTTTATCGACTTTTGCTTTCAAATATTTCCTTCCGAACTTCATCAACTATATGAACATATGCACATTCATGTGGATCATTTGCTTTGCATTTTTTAGGCTGCTTCTGTAGATAATCTTTGTGACAGTAATGATGGTAAGAGATATCATATACAATGGGATCTCTTCCATAAAGTTCGCTCACAATGCGTCCATCATTTAGAACTTCTGCTTTTTGAAGTAACTTCTGCCCTGCACTGAAGGTACTGCACTTTATCAGTGGTAGAAGGGTCTTACCTTTTGTCATACCTCCTTTTAGTATAGATTAAACACAATTTTCCATGTGGTATTGACTCAGACCGATGTGGCCGTTTCTGAGGCTGAGCTTCCTCCCTGGGACTTTTCTCTCTGGCAATATGATCATGATTTGTGTATGTCTGATAGCAGGCACGATGGTAAACACACATGGGACCTTTAACCATATGTCCTGAAGCTGTCTATATATTTCATTATTTCTTTCTTACGAAGCTTTGTGAAATGTTCCCCAGCTCAGAGGTGCAGTGAGTCAACTTTCCAGTAACACCCTCTTTGTGACACAAACATTTGGAAATGTTTATTGGTGGATTAGTAAATGTGCTTGGGCAGGGATCTAGGTTAGAAAAATGCCATATCTCTACAGTTCTATTCTACACATTCTTGAAACAGTTAGATGCAGTCAACATCATCATTGCCACCACTTGCAGAGGCAGAAGAAATACGTTATGTTTAATTACTTACACTAGATATTTGTGAACAATATAATTGAAATATGAAAAATAATACCTGGCTATGGTATTGTGATTAAATGCGCACCTCTTAATAGATTAAGCTGGTGATATTACCATCAAAAGTGTTAATATGGACAAAACTTCAAACAATAGGCGGCAATCCCCCAAAAACATGGTTTGAAATAATGCTATTATAATGAGGATTCTAGTGAGCAATAAACTGGCAATGTCATATAAGTTAATAGAAACATCTATATACATGAAACGAGACAAAATAAATACATTTGTTAAATGTCTTTGACAGGAAATTGAAAATGGTTGCCATTTTGAAATATGCAGATTAGGCATTTTCAAAGAGCAAGGCTTGTAGATTATTAAAAAGAACCAAACAACATACAAACAAGAGATAAAAGGTTAGATTTTTCCAATATGATAGTGAAACTCTACTCAAAGTTGAACAATCGGTAAATTCTGCAACAAGCAACTTCTAGAGGGTGGGGTTAGCAAACGTAAATTTAGAACTTTTTCCGGATAAATCCTGACCTGGAAACAAGCAGAAATTAAAATTAGACACATTTTCCAACATTTTGGTACCAAGAAAATGAATTATTAAGGGAGTGTCAGCGGAATCAAAATTTAGCCCCCTTATATTAAATCATGTAATAGACTAAAGCTTAGTATCAGTAACGTAAGCCTACTTCTTTGACAATTCCTTTCTAGTTCTTGCTTCTGAATATTTTATAGCCATGGCTAATGGCACAGTCTCTGTTCCACTTATGACAGTCAGTTCTCTTCTCTCTTCTAATTATGTCCTACTCTTCCTTAATTACCTTCAACGTGCAAGGAGAGGTGCAGCTTCTGATGATTCATCCCTCCTCCACTCTGCTCAAGAGCTATTCCACCCAGCCATCCTCTGATTTATGAACCCAGTCTTGAATATTTGTTTTCTCTTCATTTGTCGCATTGTTTTAAAAGCTTGTCTGCACTGGGAGGGCATCATTTATGTTGCAGCTTTCAACTGTGAAATCAGCTTTCGTTTATCTTCTTTGTTCAGTTCTCATCATCATAACTAAAGCTTTTTCTTAACTATGTCTCATCTTGTTTGCATTATGTCCCTAATGTTTTGAAGGTTTGTATTTAGTATCAAGTATCAAATTTGGAAAAGACTGATCGAAAGGACAGTATCTGAACACCTCTTCACTGTCTTCGTCGTCATCGTCTCTCTCTCTCTCTCTCTCTCTCTCTCTCTCTCGTCTCTCTCTCTTTCTCTCTCTCTCTCTTGTGTCCTTTACCATTGAAGTGTGTTACTCTTGAAATCATGACAACCAACAACTCAAGGAATGCTTGGTGATGTGACTTCTGTGCCGCCACTGACAGATTACACTGGAAACCGTGATTATTCCCCAACGCAAGAAATGCTCACTTCATAGTTTGGTCTTATTTGTCTCCCTTCGATTTTTTCCCGTAGATCTTGATGGAAGGAGGGAACTCAATATTTCATTTGTCCCATTTTTCTTTTAATAAACAGTACTCGCACATGCATAGCTCCTTATGTGATGCGTCTCCAAGAAAATCATACATTTAAATTTCTGAGGAGAAACAGAAATTTTGCTCCTCAACAATAAGAGTTCGTTTCTCGTTCGTGATAACAGATTTTTTAAATTGCAAGAGATAATGAACATGCCCAGAAGTCTCAGTTACTGGTAGGAAGGGCAGATATTGTAGAACGAAGTTTGCATGGATATTGTGCCATGTTCTCATGCACCCTATCTCCGATGACTGGAGAGTGACAAGGATCATTCTGGCAGTTTTCAAGACTCACTATGAACACACCATCTTGCTGCTTTTCATCCACGTTTAATTTTCTCATAGTTATATGAGCTTCTGTTTCTATGCTTCAGTTATTTATTTATAAAGAAATGTTTTAATGGTTGGTTAATGATTTCATGCCAGCTCACCTTTTTTATTTTTAAGAAAGTACTACTTTTCACTATTCATCTGCCTCTCGTCACCGTCGGACATTCTCGAATTTTTTGGCAGTGCATTTATGAGTCAGTTTCAACTTTTGTTGTTTTACCTGATTAGAAATATAATTGGAGTGCTGAGGCGGCAACAGAACCATCTCTCAGTGACCATGACTGCAGTTAGCTACATTTCTCTTCAAACTGGGTGCGCGACGCAATAAATAACAGGTAGTACAGTCACTCACAAATATTTTGCAGCATACTTCAAAATTTTTGGACAAGTTTATAATAGTGATATCTGGTGGTATTTGGCAACTGTGTTGTAGGAGTTTGTAACAACTCAGACACCCTGGTGCGTCAGAGAACTTACCTGCAATTTCTTTTTAACCGAGGTTTATCTGATATTGTTGATTAAAGGATGTTAGTATATGAATTCAAAGGTCATCACCATTCTTATATTTTAATATTTTCATCTCAAAAGGCAATCACAATTTTTATGTTTCATCTTTGTCATATGTGAACTTTGTAGACATAGGCCTACGACTGTTATAAGTTGAACTTAGCCCTAGTAACATCAACAATTATGACTGTAGTAAACAGAAGGAAACCCGTGTATCACTCCAGTGTTTTATTACAAATCCTGTGCATACAGAGATGTAACTGCAACTGATGGCAAAGGATGGCATATTAAATGGAGACAACTAGTGATGGTAATAAGCAACTATGTATTAAATACATATATACACACAAAGGCAAAATATATGTAGATAAAGTCCCCATAGGAAAAAGTAATGATTAATGCATAGTAGGTATCATAATATACAAGGACATGCATGGCAGCCAAATGAATATGCATTACAATATGTCTGTAAAAATTAATTGCAGCCAATTTGTCTTATGAAAAACAGAAGACAAAACTAGCATGAGGGACAAAAAGATATCAGTTTACAATGTGGCACAAGCATGAGCATGGGTTAACACTCAATATCAACCATGACATACTCGCCCATCCATGAGGGTTGCATTGTTCACCATTTTGGATGCGGTGGAGAGGGTTTCAGGCGTGGGGAAGTGGCTGACGACTTAGGGGGCTGCTGTTTTAGCACTTTCAGGTGCTTCCTGTTTCTTAGTCACACACGACCGCTTCCATCTAGCCTAATGAGATACTGTCGGTGGCCCTTAGACTTCACTACTAACCCAGATCGGTCCCAGGTTTTGGTTAAAGGATCCTGCACTCTTACCCTATAGCCTACAACAAGGGGTAGAAGCTCCCTGGTCCTAGCAAGTGGTTAGGTCTACTCTTGGGACTGCCATTCGTAGGTCCCTCTGCTGGCTTACCTCATCCCAGTGTCTCTCCACCTTGTAATACTGCCTGGGCACTGGCACTCCATCTTTGAGCTGCCTACCGAGGGGTATTTAGGTACTGCAGAATTGCTAGAAATGCCTTGTTGCAATCAAGGCTGCCTCCTTTGCCTAAATTAGACCTGATGATCCTCTTGGCACTCTTGACTGCTGTATCAGCCCTTCTATCGGGCTGGGGGTAATGATATGGTCTCTTCGCTAATGAGGTTTGTGCCTCCATCTGAAGACCTGTAATGACTTGAAGGCAAAGTTCCTCTGGAATGAGCAGACGTGGGCATCCTTGGTCGTAAGTGTAGACTATCAGGTTTTCTACCATAGATAACCTGTCCCTAACTGAGTAGAACTGACGTAGGCAGGCCACCTCCTGTGCCTTCTGTGGGCACCAGTCATTTGGTGCCGCCTTAGCTGCATTCTTGATCAAGTGCGGTGGCCGAAGCAGCGACATGAGCATGATAAGAAGTCAGCAGTGCAATTCCTCTTCCCTGGTAGGTATCTCACCTGGAAACTGTATTGCAGGGTTTTCTCCTTGAGACAGAAGAGTCTTGGGTTCAGTATAACCTTAAGCTCTCCATCACCCAGGAGCTTGACCAGTGGGTGGTGGTCAGTCACGATCAGTAAGTTGGGGCAGGCCAACAGGAGTAGCCTGGCCTTCTTGAGAAACCATGTGACAGCTAAGGCCTCGCCCTCAGCAGCATACAGCTTGCAACAAGTGGTGGCTCCCTCATAAGGCCATATGCCACCCACCCTTGCAGTAGAATGGGACATCAGCTGAGCTACAGGCAAAGTACTGCTGTCGGACAACAAACCCAATCCCATCTCTGCTCCAATCTGGCATCCTTGGCCAGCTTGCAAATGGCCTCTGTGCTTGGTGGAATCTCTCTTGTAGGTTGTTATCCCAATGGACATTCTTGCTTGCAGACTTCTTCAAGAGGTCTCTAAAGGATTACATCAGCAGGGTGGTGGCAAGGAAGGGTGCAAACTGATTGACAAAGCCAAATATCAGTGACAGAGGGGTTGTCAGGGATAGGGAATTCCCCTCCCAGCTGGAATCCGACGAAGCTGAATTTCTCTGGCTTGAGCGTTATTCCCTTTTTGGCACATGCGTCCAAGAAACTATATGGGGGATGTCCTTGATGGTGTCATCAAACCTCTTTGTGTAGGCATCTGAAGCTGAACAGTGTCCCATGGGCATTCGTCTGTACTGATAATGCCCTCAGGGAGTGATAAAGGTTGTGAGTCTGTGGCTCTCTTCAGCTAACTCCACCTGGTGGAAGCCCCAATGGCCATCTCCCACTGTTTTGAAGGGATGTAAAGGTACCCCTGAGATCAAGTCCAAAGGAGCAGGGGTGTGATGTGTCTCTCTCCTGCAGGATGCATTGAGGCATTGAAAGTCCACAGTGAAGCAGGGCTGACCCAATATCTTGGCAACAATGACCATCCTCGCACACGATTCTTTTGCTTCACCAGTTGGTACCTCCTTAGTGATGCCTTTCTTGACATCCTGGTCCAACTGCCTCTTCACTTTTGACTCCCAATGCTTTGGCACTGATGCTGGGATGTGGCATGCATAGGCAGTTGCCCCTGGCAGGAGATAAATATATTGTGGCTTGCCGCCCATGACAGGGAGGGGCTCCCTTTCTGTATTGAATGTCGATGACGAACAATGGCACAAGAGCCACTGCTCCAACTTCAGGATGTTATCCTCCACTGGTGGGAAGGGCATGGATGAGAGCTTAGGCAGGGATTACCCAATGGATGTAGGTACCTCATGCTCATGCTCCAGTGCAAGGCTTGCTGAGATTGGTAGGTGGTGGGGAAAGGACTTGGGCATGAGGCCAAGGTCCTCACAAGCAGCCAATGAAAGGAAGAAAGACCTTGCAGACTTGATGAAGTACACTTTTTAGACGGTTGTCCTGTCACCGTATGGAATGCGAAGAGGGGTGGTCCCCACACACTCCAATCTAATATTGGCAACGTCACGTAGGGCCCGCAGCATCGTGAAAGGGCACGCCTTTCAATGAGAGTCACAGCAGGGTAGGGCCTGCGACACACACTTGGGTCCCAGTGTCTACCACAACCTGTACAGAGTTGTGACCCTTAGGCCTAGGCCTGTGCACTGATGAGGACACTGCCACTTGTATAGTATGCTACATACTGGGTTATACCCCAGCAATGACTGCCTCCAGTGTTACTGATGAAGCAGGGGCATCATTCACCCTCTTCGAAGCTAGCTGCCGCAGAAACATAATTGGTACCAAGGTAATGTGCTATTACAAGTTTTAAGTTGCAACTTAAAAACATATTCACAGTGGTTTGGTGAAACTATTTAATTTTTTACACATTGCAAATTTTTATGCTCTCTATTTAATTCTTTTAAAGTGATTTTTTGTGCATCTATCCATTTTTCTTATTTGATTGTTTTGTTCATTTATCCATTTTTCCTATTGAAGTGTGTTTTTATATATATGTATTCTGTGCAATTTAGGTATTTTCCACATTTTTCTGTGTTTTCATTTACATTCACAATTTGATTAACTTAATTGTTTTCATTAATTAAATATTACATATTTAATTGAATTTAACATTTGTGAATTACTTTGCATTTACTTAGAATTCTTTTCAAGTTTTATAGCTGTTTAGCACTTGTGAATTAATTTCCAAATTTTAGTTATTACTGAACACTTAGAATTTCAATTGAATAATTTAATTCCTCGATTAATCAATTTTCTTGATTTTTGTGATAAATTAATTTTGATTTAATTTTACTTAATAATTAATTCAAAAATTAATTAAACTTTGTGTTGTTTTCAAGTAACAATAAATTTCCCTGAGATTGTGAATTTCACTTATAAATTTTGAGTTTGATAATAAATTGTTTGTATTTAAAATCCTTATAGTGTCTTGTTTTTAACCAGTTTATTTAATTTTGTTTAGGCAGAAATATAGAGTGGTAATTGAGCTGTTTTCCTTCAATTTAATTGTTGAGAGTTAGAACTAGGGAAATAGACTTTTAAACGTTGTTGATGGAGTGATGCCCTTTGATTAATTCAATTACTTATATGATTACCTCAAACCTGTTTTAATTAACTAATCTGATTTTCTACAATACTGATAAGTTGTTTAAGGGATCACTGTTGCCTTTAGAGTATTCAGTCATATTTTACCTGTGATGAAGGTTCAGGTGTCTGGCTGTTGTGATGTAACTATTTTATGATTGGTAAGTATAGTAACCAGATACTTGGCATGATGGTTTACCCTTAATGTTGTTTGAAGTTAGGAATGCTTATCGAGAAAGCATGGGATGTTCACCTAATGAGATGAGATTTGTTAGGAAAGTGAAAGGACCTTTGAAGATTCTTGCAGAAAATTGGGAAGAAAATCAAGAGGAAATCCAAGGAGAGTATGTGAAGAACTTAAGGAAAAGGTTGAAAGAGATTAGAAAATTCTCTTTAGAAAATTTAAAAGTGAGTCATGAAAACATGAAAAGGAGATATGATGTTAAGACTAAGCTAAGAAGTTTTAGTGTTGGTCAACAAGTGTCAGTGTTCTTACCTGTTATAAGATTTCCCCTCACCAATAAATTTCAAGGGCTTTACAAGATAATTGAGAAGTTAAGTGACAGAGCTTATGTGATTGAAACACCAGAAAGAAGAAAACGACAAAGGAAGGTACATGTGAACCTCTTGAAACCTTATTTCTCAGAAAACTAACGTTGAAATTGTGTCAATAACCCAGACAATTTCATCTACAGAAGACGATGATGGCTATGAATTGGGAACTGAAAACAAGATGAATAATTCTTCAATTTTGGAAAATTTGGAGGATAAACTGAAACATCTGAACAAGGTGAAGAATTAAATGAAGTGATTAGAAGTTTCCCAGAAACCTTCGCAGATGTACCTAGGCGTACTGAACTGACCAAGCATGAGATCAAGATTCAAGAAGATGGAAAACCATTCAAGCAAAGACCTTATCGTTTATCACCTTTTTATCAAGATGTTTTGAAGAAAGAAGTTGAGTATTTGCTGCCGCAGTTCTCCATGTGTGTTAGTGAAGAAACCAGCTGGGTTATTTACAATGTGTACTGATTATAGGAAACTGAATTCCATCAGTGTGGCTGACAATTATTCTTTGTCTCTTATAGATCAGTTACTTGACAATATTGGGCAAGCCAAGTTTGTTTCCATGATAGACTTGTTCAAAGGATATTATCAAATTTCCTTTAGATGAAAATGCTAAGTTGCTGTCAGCTTTTATTACTCCTTTTGGACTCTATCAGTACACTGTTCTGCCGTTTGGTCTGATGAATGCACCTGTAATATTCCAACGAGTGATGGATCAACTGCTAGGATCCATAGAAGGCATAGGTGTATACCTGGATGACATAGTGGTTTACTCAACAACATGGGAAAAACATCTGAAGATTCTGAGGAAAATTTCCAAGAAACTGCGAGAAGCAGGACTAACAGTCAACCTAGAGAATATTGAGTTTGGAAAGGCGACTGTTCAGTGTCTTGGGTTTAAGTTGGGAAAGGCCTTCTCACTCCATTAAATGCTAATGTAGAAGGTACAGGAATTTTGGGCCTGGCCGGATTTCACCGTCGTTTTTGTCCAAATTTTTCAGCCGTAGTAGCTCCTTTGACAGACTTAACTAGTCCCAAAGCTAAGTTTGTTTGGACTCCAGAGTGTCAGGGATCCTTTGAGAAGGTAAAAGCCATTTTAACTTCAAGACTGGGGGGAGGCTTCTTATATGCTGCTGCTTTCGGAATGCACATCTTCCCCTCAGTGACTGTATGAAGTGTTGTAAAATCAAAACATTTTACTATATTTCTCCCATCCAATGGGATGTTTCTTCCTCAGAATAAGAAATAATCACACAATTCCTATCCTCAGTTCTTACGGCATCCGTATCACACAGATGTCACAGATAGGTTGGATATTTGTCAATACTGACTGTTCTTATTTGTACAGCTTATGGAGTCTTCATAAATGAACAAATTTTCAAAAAATAACAATTCCACCCCGATCGTTATCTTTTCTTCCATTTAATCCAGCCGAGTTAGATTAGCGTGGGTTCACTGTAAGACGTGACAGATCTCTTTGCTGAAGGAAACTTTCCTCAATCCCTCGCTACTTGTAGGGGTGGGGTGGGGAGCTTGGAGGCCTCCAAGGTGGGGAGAGGGGGACATGCCCTCCCTGAGTAACTTCTGCTCCATCATCGCCAGTCGCTGACATCTCTCTGTGCTCCTGACTCCGGACCATGAGTTGACGCCAAGGCTAAAAGTTCATGGTCAGTAAGAATAGTTGTATTTCTTTATCGTGAGTAAAATAGTTGTAACGTGAAGGCTCATGGATGTGAGTGTTTTTATAGCACTGACACCGCAAACACGGCTGGTTTTCTTAAAAGAATGGACAGCAACAACAGCTTAACAACCCAACTAGGTGATTCCATTGTTGATTTAAATTCTCTGTTTATCGCAAAACAATCAACTCAGAAAGTTACATACATTTTTATTCATTCCATGCCAATAACATTAAGAGCAATGTAGTAATGAACTTTGCCCTATGTACATTTGAAAAATGCGACCCGGAGTTTGTCGATGGCGAAATTCGGCACATACGATACCTTCAGAGGACTAAGATACCCCGATCATTTTATTGACAAAGCCATTTCACGAGCTGAGAAAGCATTTTAGCGTCCTGTTAACAACTCTAAGGAAAAACCCAACAGATTCTTACCCCTCCCATTTAATCCCAACCTCGACAAGTTATGTAACTATGCTAACAATAGCCAGAAAGATACTAAAATAGTTTTCAAATACCCCAACACGATTAGCCATAAACTAATTAGAAACAACAATAACGACAAGAATACTATCATTCCGGTGTTTACGAAATCCCCTGTCAAGACTGTAAGGGAAAATATTTTGAGGAAATGGAAGAGGACTACCGACTCGATTAGGGGAACACAAACGCGCATATGCACTTCATGCACAGAACAATGCAATAGTCCCCCATGCTTTTAAGAACAATCATAGACCGAATTGGGATGGATCTAACATAATTTTAATAACAATGTCCAAACAAGACTAGTGGAAGGCGCCGCCATAAACTCAGGAGAAGCTTTTTACGGAAACAAGTTGTTCGTTGAGGAAGACCCATTAGTCAATTTTCACATTCTTAAAAACTTTGTTAAAAATTATCATTTTAAGACAAGCTCTGTTTTTCCACTGCCTGTTGCTGCCCTCTCTTCTGCTTTCCTCCCTCAGACAGAGTACAGCACGGGGGACGTGACGTCCAGCAATGTTGCAGCCGCACCGCCAGGGGAACACCATGCAGCATCATCACAGCCCACAAGACGTTCCAGCAGAATAGCAGACAGGAATTCGAACATCAACAACGAAATACCTAGTTGGGCTGTTGAGCGCTTCCTACATTTGCGTTCTTCGTTGTAGAATTGTCGTGCACAGAAGTTTACTTCAACGAATTTTTAGTCATAATGTTCACTTGACTGAAGATGAACCTAGTACAAGGTTCGAAAGCTTTTAATATCCATTAAAGACCATATACTTACATGCTATATCATTGTCTCCATTTTCGACACAGATAACTGTGCCGAAAAATATCAATAGCGTTCTTACCTGTTATAAGATTTCCCCTCACCAATAAATTTCAAGGGCTTTACAAGATAATTGAGAAGTTAAGTGACAGAGCTTATGTGATTGAAACACCAGAAAGAAGAAAACGACAAAGGAAGGTACATGTGAACCTCTTGAAACCTTATTTCTCAGAAAACTAACGTTGAAATTGTGTCAATAACCCAGACAATTTCATCTACAGAAGACGATGATGGCTATGAATTGGGAACTGAAAACAAGATGAATAATTCTTCAATTTTGGAAAATTTGGAGGATAAACTGAAACATCTGAACAAGGTGAAGAATTAAATGAAGTGATTAGAAGTTTCCCAGAAACCTTCGCAGATGTACCTAGGCGTACTGAACTGACCAAGCATGAGATCAAAATTCAAGAAGATGGAAAACCATTCAAGCAAAGACCTTATCGTTTATCACCTTTTTATCAAGATGTTTTGAAGAAAGAAGTTGAGTATTTGCTGCCGCAGTTCTCCATGTGTGTTAGTGAAGAAACCAGCTGGGTTATTTACAATGTGTACTGATTATAGGAAACTGAATTCCATCAGTGTGGCTGACAATTATTCTTTGTCTCTTATAGATCAGTTACTTGACAATATTGGGCAAGCCAAGTTTGTTTCCATGATAGACTTGTTCAAAGGATATTATCAAATTTCCTTTAGATGAAAATGCTAAGTTGCTGTCAGCTTTTATTACTCCTTTTGGACTTTATCAGTACACTGTTCTGCCGTTTGGTCTGATGAATGCACCTGTAATATTCCAACGAGTGATGGATCAACTGCTAGGATCCATAGAAGGCATAGGTGTATACCTGGATGACATAGTGGTTTACTCAACAACATGGGAAAAACATCTGAAGATTCTGAGGAAAATTTCCAAGAAACTGCGAGAAGCAGGACTAACAGTCAACCTAGAGAATATTGAGTTTGGAAAGGCGACTGTTCAGTGTCTTGGGTTTAAAGTTGGGAAAGGCCTTCTCACTCCATTAAATGCTAATGTAGAAGGTACAGGAATTTTGGGCCTGGCCGGATTTCACCGTCGTTTTTGTCCAAATTTTTTCAGCCGTAGTAGCTCCTTTGACAGACTTAACTAGTCCCAAAGCTAAGTTTGTTTGGACTCCAGAGTGTCAGGGATCCTTTGAGAAGGTAAAAGCCATTTTAACTTCAAGACTGGGGGGAGGCTTCTTATATGCTGCTGCTTTCGGAATGCACATCTTCCCCTCAGTGACTGTATGAAGTGTTGTAAAATCAAAACATTTTACTATATTTCTCCCATCCAATGGGATGTTTCTTCCTCAGAATAAGAAATAATCACACAATTCCTATCCTCAGTTCTTACGGCATCCGTATCACACAGATGTCACAGATAGGTTGGATATTTGTCAATACTGACTGTTCTTATTTGTACAGCTTATGGAGTCTTCATAAATGAACAAATTTTCAAAAAATAACAATTCCAGATCGTATCTTTTCTTCCATTTAATCCAGCCGAGTTAGATTAGCGTGGGTTCACTGTAAGACGTGACAGATCTCTTTGCTGAAGGAAACTTTCCTCAATCCCTCGCTACTTGTAGGGGGTGGGGAGCTTGGAGGCCTCCAAGGTGGGGAGAGGGGGACATGCCCTCCCTGAGTAACTTCTGCTCCATCATCGCCAGTCGCTGACATCTCTCTTTGCTCCTGACTCCGGACCATGAGTTGACGCCAAGGCTAAAAGTTCTTAGTCAGTAAGAATATTTGTATTTCTTTATCGTGAGTAAAATAGTTGTAACGTGAAGGCTCATGGATGTGAGTATTTTTATAGCACTGACACCGCAAACACGGCTGGTTTTCTTAAAAGAATGGACAGCAACAACAGCTTAACAACCCAACTAGGTAATTCCATTGTTGATTTAAATTCTCTGTTTATCGCAAAACAATCAACTCAGAAATTACATACATTTTTTATTCATTCAACATGCCAATAACATTAAGAGCAATGTAGTAATGAACTTTGCCCTATGTGCATTTGAAATATGCGACCCGGAGTTTGTCGATGGCGAAATTCGGCACATACGATACCTTCAGAGGACTAAGATACCCCGATCATTTTATTGACAAAGCCATTTCACGAGCTGAGAAAGCATTTTAGCGTCCTGTTAACAACTCTAAGGAAAAACCCAACAGATTCTTACCCCTCCCATTTAATCCCAACCTCGACAAGTTATGTAACTATGCTAACAATAGCCAGAAAGATACTAAAATAGTTTTCAAATACCCCAACACGATTAGCCATAAACTAATTAGAAACAACAATAACGACAAGAATACTATCATTCCGGTGTTTACGAAATCCCCTGTCAAGACTGTAAGGGAAAATATTTTGAGGAAATGGAAGAGGACTACCGACTCGATTAGGGGAACACAAACGCGCATATGCACTTCATGCACAGAACAATGCAATAGTCCCCCATGCTTTTAAGAACAATCATAGACCGAATTGGGATGGATCTAACATAATTTTAATAACAATGTCCAAACAAGACTAGTGGAAGGCGCCGCCATAAACTCAGGAGAAGCTTTTTACGGAAACAAGTTGTTCGTTGAGGAAGACCCATTAGTCAATTTTCACATTCTTAAAAACTTTGTTAAAAATTATCATTTTAAGACAAGCTCTGTTTTTCCACTGCCTGTTGCTGCCCTCTCTTCTGCTTTCCTCCCTCAGACAGATTACAGCACGGGGGACGTGACGTCCAGCAGTGTTGCAGCCGAGCCGCCAGGGGAACACCATGCAGCATCATCACAGCCCACAAGACGTTCCAGCAGAATAGCAGACAGGAATTCGAACATCAACAACGAAATACCTAGTTGGGCTGTTGAGCGCTTCCTACATTTGCGTTCTTCGTTGTAGAATTGTCGTGCTCAGAAGTTTACTTCAACGAATTTTTAGTCATAATGTTCACTTGACTGAAGATGAACCTAGTACAAGGTTCGAAAGCTTTTAATATCCATTAAAGACCATATACTTACATGCTATATCATTGTCTCCATTTTCGACACAGATAACTGTGCCGAAAAATATCAATAGCGGTAACTTTCCATCAATTTCAATTTTCAGGAACTACAAACTCATAGCAACTACCTCATTATCTGGGATTTGTAATTCCTATAGATTTGACTTCTAATAAAGCTTCACTTATCCATCAAAGTAGTGGCGACCGTTACAAATTCTCACGTGATGCGACTCCACGTGAACTGAAAAAAGATGAGCGTCTTACGCAGACAACGTGACTGCACACCCCCATCAGCGCAAGCATTCTGGTAGAAAGAAGTAATATGTTACTTCTCTCTCTCTCTCTCTCGTCTGCCTTCCTCCTCCTTCTCTCGTCTCTCTCTCTTCTCCTCCTCTCTCTCTCTCTCTCTCTCTCTCTCTCTCTCTCTCTCTCTGTATATATGTTAAGTGGCATATGAATAATGCATAATTGTTCAAATGATTATGGAATGACTCGAGAAACTTTGTCTTACAAAGTTGAAAGAATTGTGATGACGAAAAATGGCATAAGGCGTTTTTATTTGTACAGGCAATTTATTAATACTACTTTTCACTTAAGTATACGAAAAACAAAATCGTAAATCCAAGATGGCCGACAACACATTTACACATTCTTCCCTGACAGACAAAGCGAACAAATGTTAATGGTACAGGAATCATTTTTCTTGTTTAATGGGTCAGACATCATCATCGTCATGTCCATCATCATCACCACCATCACTCATCTCCATTAAATAACACAGTGGAATCATTTCTATGTAATACTTCATGAAACTAGATTGTTCTTGTTGAATTAAGCATAAAGCGGTCATTGTCTCCTGAGTTACACGAACATCATCATTATGAAAACCGTCATCATAAAATAGCACATAACCCACTAAACACTAACCATCATTAACAAAGTTGATGCAGTAAATTACAAATATTTAACGACACCTCCTAGACATATAAATCCTAGATGGACACCTTAATTAAACTAAACAGCATTATCTGTAAATTATGGCTTCATCCATTCATCATTATGACGACCATTAAACCTTATCAAATCCTATTATAAAGCCACTGTACTGAAGCTATTTTATTCATATTACTTTCCTCATAATTAAACAAAAACCTAAACTTAAATGCAAGATGGCTGACAACACATTTCAACATGGCTACATGACAAAATGAACAAAACTTAAGGGTACAGGAATCATTGCAGTGTGTCAATGGTCAGACGTCATCATCGTAACCACCATTATCACCGTGATCACCATCATCAATCATCATCATTCAATAGCACAATGGATTAATTTTCTAAAAAGAAATGAAATGAGATTGTTCTTGTTGAATAAAGCATGAAGCAATCACTGTCTTCTGAGACACATGAACATCATCATTATGAAAATTACCATCATTAAATAGCATACAGTAACTAACTTTACACAATTACTAATGAAGTTGCTATAGTCAATCACGAATATCTAAATGACACCAAGATTGCATATAAAATTAAACTTGCAGATTGCAAACTGATGAGAGCATAATGGCAGCGTCTTCTGCAGAGTGTCATTGTTGGGCTTCAGTATTCCTACAATCTTCATCAGATGTGCTACATTTGCATGCTGCTGTACATTGCAATTGGGACTTCTTCTATTTGCATCGTCCACTCATACATCGCTTAGCACAGTTACATATAATCAGTTCCACACATGAATCTGGGACTGCATCCATTGTTTTCAGTGTGTTCTCAGCCAGGGATGTGTCAACCTGCAGTATTTTTGGGTAACTGATGATATGTCCAGCTTTGCGAAATAGTTGAACAGGCTCTTTAGATCGCGTAGCCTGGTGCAAAGTGCTGGCAAGCCCAAGATGTTTAGGAGTCCAGTGCTTTCCCCCAGTGACATTGTAAACCAAGTTTTGTGCAACACTAAGCACCTTTGCTTGACTGTGATCCTGTTTTTATATCATCTGCCACTTCATCTGTGTCTGCTTCCAAAAGACTCTGTCCACCAAACATTAACCGAAGGAACATAAAAAGGCTATTTGAGACAGGATATAATTTTATCTTCACTAATAACAAACCCCTTGTACATAGGATGTACCAGTATATCACCTCTCAGTCTCAAAGCTGCATGAATCATCTCAATCAATCCTTCTGGAGAATGATATTTTGGTATCCTTGTCGCCTCCTCCTGTTCAGAGAGTAATGTTGAGAAAGGGACGTGTCCAAATCCAACAGGTACAAGTAGCATCTGTCGTTCTTCTAGTGTTATCACTTCTTATATATCATGCAGGCATTGTTCCATTTTTCCTTTAAACGAACGTCGTCGACTGATGTAAGATGGGCGTATATCTATCTACGCATTTTCTGACAAATCACAATACCGCTGCCATACTTCGGATAGCTGGAACACATGGGCTTTTCCTGCCGCTGTTGTTAGTTCATCAATCAACCATTCCATTGGTAGATCTGTAGCCTCAGCACTTTCCTTTCTTTTAAAGGTTTTACGAAGAAACTGTTGGTAGCAAGGACTGCGGTAGTTTCCTTCAGCAACTATGAGGACACTGACACCAGCAAGGTCAACTGAAAGGCGTTGGTCATATCTTACTTCTTCCAAAATCCGGTTACTCCGGTTCATTGTGGTTACTGATGAGATCTTGACTTTCGAAGTCTCATCTTGGCAGAACATTCAAACATTCCAATCAATAGCCACTGAAGAGTCTTGATCATGGTCTAATTAGCCCTGCATCTACATCGGTTGCAGTTGGTCATTTCTGCTGCTCTTCACTTTGTAGCCTGGATATGTGGCTTTTGCTAGTAAAAGAAGCATAACATGACCGGTGCCAGACCAAATGTTGTTCTTCCACACTAGCAATTTCAAGAATACGTTCGACTGCATTTCTGTTTTGAGGATCCAGTAGTTTGGACCTGCTTTGTTCTGCTTCTAGGAGTGTTTGTAGGCCTTGTTTTGCTGCATTGTACAACTTGTCTGCTTTTTTGGTTTCTAGGCAAACGATGTAATTAGCAAACGTACTGGATTTGCTTCGTTTCAGACTACAGACAGCTTCCATTATGGTACCTCACATGTTGGAAACAAAGGAAAAACTCATTTGGACATTTATCTCAATTAATGCACACTATTGCAAATAAATAACATTCATGAACTTGGAGCAACTGCAAACTGATGATAATCTGTTAAGAATGAAAGAGATCATATGGTAATCAATATTCTTGAACTCATTGTAATAGATGTAGACGTGAGCTCATTCGATTAAGCACTCTGCTAGGAAGCAAATATTTAAAGACTATTAATAATTTTTGTAAAATAATTCTATTATTGTACATTTTGAGCCCAAAATCGAATTCTGTGTGCTTAAAAATACAGAATTTCATATAAAAAATGTCTTTTTATCATTCCCCGAAGCAAAGATATCAACAATCAAATAAATGGCGGCCATCTTGATTTTTCACAGTATAGCATGTTTTATTTAAACCCAAAGACACATCTGCACTTTTCATCATCAATATGTACATTAGAAGCGTTTACAAGGTATTATCTCACTGAAATGTTTTGCATTTAAAGCACTTCTTCAAAATATGAAATGTCTGGAAAATTGACGTTCATCTTGGATTTTTTCCGCTTGGATTAAAACCGCAAGAGATGCAGCTTGGCAAACAGCAAAATTGGATTCAGCACACACACACACACACAAACTTAGAAAAGACTGCTTGCCAACTTCGACTCAAAAATGCCCGAGTATCCTTAAACAGCCACATTTTACAGATTTTGAACTAGACTATATCATGTTAAAATTGATGCTT
This sequence comes from Macrobrachium nipponense, assembly GCF_015104395.2. Taxonomy (NCBI): domain Eukaryota; kingdom Metazoa; phylum Arthropoda; class Malacostraca; order Decapoda; family Palaemonidae; genus Macrobrachium; species Macrobrachium nipponense. The sequence continues at coordinate 61,882,107 of NC_061110.1, read as the reverse complement.
ACTATGATAACAGTTAATAGAATTCTCATTGAGAAAAAGCTAACAAATTAAAGAATAAATAATAATCTGAAACTTTAATTTATGATTAGTTACCTTTTTTGTTAATAAAATGCAAATATTTTGTTTCAATTTTACTTAAATATCACCAAAATTCTCAGAACACAATTACTTGGGATACTACATATATATTTTGACTTGGGGTCACACTGAACAGTTGAAAGTGCTGAATGGGGTCATGCTAAGAAGAGCTTGGGAACGGCCGTGTTAGATGGTAACAATAGGCGCTTGCGTTTGTAGACTACGCAAGATATACCTGTACTAGATTAAGGACACATAAATATCGGTCTAGTAAAACACGGGAAGACTTTTAGACTGTGGTATGAGGCAAAGCTAGTTGTCGATGAGATTTTAACTTCACGTTGCATATTCGGGGTAATAGATAGATAGGAAGAGCGGGAAAATCCCCGCACAACACAACCCTCTTTTCATCACATTTTTGCGTATTAATATATCTTCATATCATTTATTTCTTACTGTAGAGTTATATTAGTATCTTGTTGTCATTAGAAAATTACCGCTTTGATTGTCTTAGGGCAGGAAACTGACGAACGAGAACTATGTCGTCTGTATCTGTTTCTTGTGTGAAATCCAAATGTATTTGCATGTTGATGAGTTTTGTAGAAATGGATACGCCTCTGTTGCATGATAATAGTAGTGAAGCTCCACATTTATTTGAGAATGACATTTTTACATTATTTTGTTTGATTTTTCTGTAATGCTGCTTAGATCATTTCTGTATTGGGTAGTGAAGAAACCAAAAGGAAGAGGTGGGGGAAGTGGCTGTGTGGTGTGCTTATGAAAAATATACATCAGAGAGTTGGGAGATGCCCGACGTCGTCACTTGGCCGCTTTCCGGCGTTAGTAATTATATTTGAGAATCTGTGGGCACCGCGTGTGTGCCTAATTGCGTGCGTTGTACGCGCGTTACATCTCCCAAAATTGTATTGTCACACACCACCAATTAATTCACTACATTTAACAACTATGTTAGAATTCCGAAGTGTTACGTTTTTAATTAATTTTTGATAACGAACTTGAGAATTATGTTAAAGTTTATTTGTGCGTGTGATAATGTGAAGTTTGTAAGTCAGTTCTGCATTTTCATCAATAGCATAGCTGGTCTCCTTATCCCCAATAAAAGCCGAATGCAGGAGGAGCCGAACGGAACGAACAGCTAAGATCTTGGCCCATCCATCTCCGAGGTGAGCCTGTAGCCTGGTGCCGTGTGGTGAAGGGTGTGTGCTTTAGAATAAAGTGATTACCCTTATCCTTTGAACTTTGTTGTCATTTGATTCATTTGAGTGCCATTGAATTGTCATTCCCCTTGATCATTCCCTATTTGGTGTATTTAACCTTTAGTTATAGAATTAATTTAAAGTTTAAATGCAGTAAGTGCGTTTCAGTAACCCTCCATCTTACTATTTCATTTTTCCTGTGATCCAAGTTTGGTGGATGGTGAACACAATTCGATCTGCAAACCTCGGTATTGTGTTCACTCACTGAAGTTCCGCTCATTCCTTATGGAAACGAGGTAACATAGCGAGTACTCGAGAGATTTTGTCATGTCTCACAGTGACTTATGATATGAATTCATTCTATAAGGACTGCTCAGTGAGTGGAAATGCTTGATTGTGGTAGTACTATTCATTCATGAATAACATTAGTGGGCTATCCACGTTAACACTGAATTGGATTGGGTCTGTTCAACCCAGGCTTTGGGCGGCAGCTGCTAGTTTCATTTGTAACCTCTCTTTCTCTCTCTTTCAGATAGTAATGTGATCAAGATTATAAATGAGTGGTTCTTAAACTTTTTCGCCTTGCGCCCCCTCAGCGACCCCCCACCCAGCCCCCCTGAAATTTTGCCAGCTATAAACTATAGACAATAATTATGTTGTCTATTTGAGAACGCGGGAAAATCTTATACAACAATAAAAGACAATTCATAAACATGATTTAAAATTAAAATTGACTAATATTTCTAATTTTTGGCCTCTTTTGAGATGATAATTAGGGAACATATGGAAGCAGTGATAATGTTTTTGGAAATTTTCCCATTAACATTACAATTTAAAGAAATAAGTCGCCATCTGGCAAAGCGGTTTGAGCCCCCTGGAAAGTTTCTGGTGCCCTGGTGGGGCGTGGCCCCCAGTTTAAGAATCCCTGTTGTAAATAATTGTCAGGAAATGCATTTGTGATTCTGTCAATGATTTCATATCTCACTTTGAAAAACAAATAATTAAAGGCTGAAGGTTGGAATCGTATCTGCATTTCTCCCAAAATATTGTCAGCTATCCATTGACCCAAGACACACCTATTTCTCTCGACACTTGCTTGCAATTCGATGTTATTCGGAGAGCAAAAAAATTATCACGGGTCCCCATTCATGTAATCATCAGGATCCGTTTCAAAAATATGATTCCTCTTCGAGCTATTGCTCGTGTCGTCACTGAATTTCTCTGAAATCGGTCAGCAACTTTTTTTTTCAGACTTCCTTTGGATGGGCAGATAAAGAATATACCAACAAACATGGGTGCGCGTGTTATATTCTAAATTAAAGTTCCAGTAAGGGGTAGTGCCTTCAGTACACCTCATGCAGTCCACTGTAGTCATTACCAAAGGGTATTTGCAACTAGTTTTTAGCCGTTTTACTTGGCCTTATTGACCGCATCTACTCTGCATTCTCGCTTTCCAGCCTCTATAATTATCGCTTCTTAGGGTGAGGCCACACCAGACGCGGGGAGCGTGGAGGTTAGAGGGAAGAGGTTCCCGCGGCAGTTTGAATCATTGGGTATCTTATGCAGGTAGCCACACAAGACTAGCGGGACGGCTCGACCCTCTGCAGTTGCCGCCAAGCGATGAAACATGTTTTAAAATACCGCGGCGGTTCCCGGCGTCCTCTCCTGAAACAACCTCATTTTCTATATGATTAGGGAGGGACTATGTTACTTGAATGGTTACTTCCCTTTATTGATTATGTTGATAACTATGTTGTGAAGTTAGTTCCCTTTTTAAGGAACTTTCATTTGTAACCTAGAAATTGTTTAAAGCATAGTATCATTCTTAAGTAACTGATATTAGCATAGAAACTTTGAAGTTTTAAGCGACTACATTCATTATCTGTTCAGTAAAATATCGAGTTAATTATTCTATATCTGTAATGCATGCTTAAATTAGCAGTTATTTCAGCACTTCTCATTTGTGTACTTCCAGAATGCGTTCCCAGTGGATGAGTTCATCACTGAATTTAGAGTGAATACAAGAAAAGGACCACAATTCATAAATAGACCCTCCGACTTGACATGCATGGTCACTAACGTGCAGATGAACTGGCAATCGGTTGCCGATGTTTCACCTGTTCAGCGGTAGTGGCTACATAAGAATCATTTAATTGGGGAGGTGTTTCGGAAGAGAGCTTTGTGGGATCCCTGTGATCCATTCGCCAAAATTACTTTTTTTTTAAGAAATGGGAGAAGAGTAGAACGAGTCATGCATTCGACCTCCAAAAACTTGAAGGTGCCAACTATTATGCACTCAGCCACTCACAAATAATCCTTGTCCAGCTGCGTAGACTTGATGACTATACGAATCCTCAGTGCAGCAGTATCACTGATTTATGAAATATTCGTGGTACTTTGTACTTTCTTTATTAATGTTAACAATGAATGTAGAAGCAAAACTGATTTTTTTCTTGTGTTTCTTTCTTTTGTGTAAAGTTTACCATTGAACTACTTTTGTTTTAAATACCGTAAATCGTTTTATTTCAACATAATTCAGACAATTATCATTTACGTCTTATACAATTAATTCTCGCTCCTTTGTTTTTCTAAGCATCTATAAGGAAGTAACCCTATATGCTGTTAGTTTTGCAATAATAAAAAGTTAAAAATCCACATTTTCTTTTCACTTCCCCTAAAGTAATAACTATAAGGGAAGTACAAAAAAAAAAAAAAATATCGATTTTAACCTTTTATTATCACAAAAGTCACTGCCAAGCAAAGAACCAAAAGACCGTTGGGTCATACGTAGTCTATTAAACGCAATTTCCTATCCAAACGTTACTTTGCAAAGAAGTATATCTTTGACTGCTGAGAGTGGCGCGTGGGAGGGAAGGAGGGAGGGTGGCGTTTCTGGTGTGGCCATGTGGCGTTTTGACGCTGCTCTTCCGCCCGAGACGGACCTGCACCTCGACGCTTCCCACACTTTTAGCGCAGCCGTGGAGCGTCTTCCCTTCCTGTTCCACCTTTCGGCTCTTATACTTCATCGCTTTCATTTCTGGACAGCTTTTTCTTGCTGCCCAACCACTCCGACCGACTCCCTCCCTCCCTCTTTTGACCTTCAATTTCAGAAACTCGCTTAATCCAACTACACCGAAGCGCGATCATGAGAACATTAAAAGATAATCGTCTTGGGCAAAGCTAACCCAAGTTGCCCCTTGACCTCTGCCTCTCCTCACAGGAAAAGAGGCAGCGTCCTTAGAGCAAACTTCCTATGACGACTTGGTCCCTCTTTGTCGTCTAGCCACGTGACGGTAAAATACCTCGAGTTTTACCGAAGAACACGTACTACAGGCTTACCCATCTTTTGGACGGCGGGGAAGAACCCAGTGAAAATGTTTTTACTGCATTTTCCTACTTCCCGGATCGTAACACAATAAGAAGATACGTGTCGATGCAAATGCTGTCAAGGTGACCTTGAGTGGGGTTTGTCTAAAATGGTATAGATAAAGAATACGAACTGGCATTCATGGTAAACTCTCGGAAGAGGAAGTACGTGTTTGTACACATACTTAATATCTATATATCCCTAACCAATCTGGCTTCAGAGCTGGCGTATACCATAATTTGGAAATATTCTCAATCACGGCATTAGGACTGCCCAGTGGCAGCAACAACAACCAACCAGATTCCGAACATTTGTGGTTTGGGGAGCGCTCGATGTTGCAAGTGTATCAGGTAGTCGGAGAGGCTATGGCTCAGCAAATTCAGAAAAAGATATATATACTATACACATACACACGTATATATATATAGATTAATATAATATGATATATATATATTATATATATATATATATATATATATAAATATATAAAGAATCATAACACGAATGACATGTGTCATACTTCCAGACCGCACCACAACAGCAACAACGCAATATTTCCAGGCCACACCACAGCAACAACTTGTGCTGTATCAACAAAGACCGATGCGATACAAAGAATCGAAGTATGTTTAAAAAGCTTAACGCAATGGTGAATTTTATTTCAAATATATTAAGGGTTATATTTATTCAGTACCAACCCAATCCCCTTATATTGAAGTCCATCCAACTGATCTCGTCTGCATTAACCAGTTTTATCTTAAATTAGTAACGAAAGCAGGAGGCAAATGGTAATATCACTGAGGGTGACTTCAGAATTTGCAAATACCGGAACTACAAATTTGGGAAATAGCAAAATTAGCTGCTATTTAAGGAACTGGCTCTTTCATTTAAACATTTTGAAAATGGTCACTGAGCGCTCGTATTCGCCTCCATTATTTTTTATTTTTCTTAAGTTGATGACCTTCAGATAAATCGATGCCTGACGGAGAAGTTAAAATCCTAAGTGAGTAGGATATTTCTACCGAATTTCAAGGTCTTAAGATATCACTGTTCTTCATTTGCAAATATTCTCTTGGTTAGCATCTTACGGTGTGAGGTTATTCATTCACCTCCAGATCTCAGAGATAATATGCGTCTTTCCACGCCAACGTTGGCTGCGAATTTCTTCATCATACGTCTGGTAGAGGAGGTCGAGTGAGTCTCCTTTTAAGAAGTAGTTACTCTGCGAAATTCTGACATTGTAAGTTTTACGTTGTATATAATAGCCACGAATTCATAGAAGTTTGGCAGGCAATTGCTTTTTTACAGAGCTATTTTACCACTGGTGAATTATTTTACTGACAGTTCAAAACATAATAAGGTAATGAAAACTCAGAATTAAAAGTAAAATCATCAACGCTGAATATACTTAAAAGTAGGGAAGCCCAAATGTTTTGGCAACTTATAGGGTTAATTATATATACGTATATATATATATATATATATATATATATATATATATATATATATATATATATATATATATATATATATTGTGACGAAGCGTCCAAATGTCAGGTCAAAACACTTACCAATGAAAATTTGTTACCTCACAGCAGCCAGACACTTGTATCTTTATCACAGACAAAATACGACTGATTACTCTAAAGGCACCAGTGATCCCTTATAAACTTATCAATCATGTAAGAAATTCAGACTAAGTTCATTAAAACAGGCGTGAGGTAATCTTATACAGAATTAAATTGATTAAAGGGCATCACTCCATGAGCAAATTTAAAGGTCTAAGTATTTCCCTGTTTCTAACTCACTTCAATAAACTTGAAGGAAAACAGTGCAGTTATCACTATAATTCTACCTAAACAAAATTAGATATATTGGTGATAAATGATACACTGTCATAAAAATTTTAAGTAAAAAAATTTATTATTGAACTTAAAATTTATAAGTGAAATTCACAGTCTCAGAGAAATTTACTGTTACTTGAAAACAACACAGAGTTTAATTAATTCTTGAATTAAGTATTAAGCAAAATTTAATCAAAATTAATTTATCACAAAAATCAAGAAATTAAATTATTCAAGTAAACTTCAAACTGATAAGTAATAAGGAAAATTTGAAAAGAATTCTAAGTAAATGCAAATTATTTCACAAGTGTTAATTTCAATTAAATATGTAATGATTAATTAATAAAAAAAAAAACTTGAGTTGAATGTAAATGTAAACACAGAAAAGTTTGGAAAATACCAAAATTGTAAAAACACTAAGGAAACATTAACCTCACAGAAAATATATTAAAAAAACACACTTTAATAAGAAAAATGGACAAATTCACAAAAAAGTCACCAACACAAAAGTGCAAAAAAAATGGTAAAAAGTTCCTATGGAATAACCTAAATACTTTAAATATTTTAAATACTTTTTAGGTTTAAGTTTAGTGCTCTCAACTTTTGTAACACATTACTTTGGTATACCAATTATATTTCTGCTGCAGCCTCCAAATTTCACTATATTCCAAAAAAGGGGGCTGTTACACACTTGTAGAAGGTGTGCTCAGATTCCACAAATAAAAACTAATAATTAAATAAATCTATAATTTATGAGTGACCGACCACTAAGTATAAAATCTTTACGTTAATGTAAAATCAAAATTCTCTTGTATGGGAAGAAAGAGAGAGAGGGGCGGGGGCGGGGGGGAGATGTAATCTCCTTACGATATGGTTTCATATCTGAGACTGACAAAATCTCTCTTCTATGGTAGTTAACAGTGCAAGAATTCTTGGTCCCAAAACGCCTGAGCAACGAGACACTACTAATCTCTTAAAAAGTCTCTTTCAAAACAATAAATAGGGAGAAAGTGGGATTACAATCATAAATAATATTCACTAGGTATTACATGATTTAAGACGATAAAAGTCTCTTAAAATGAAAGATATTATCATAGAATTTTCTTGAATGAAATTAATGTCGTCCTTTCCGTTGAATGACATCACAAATCTTTCCAATTCAAATTTTAAACTATTTACGAGCCAACAAATTCTATTTTGACAAATCGAGAGATATAAGAGTTAAGTTATCAGTAATATGAAATAGTTTTAATACAACAGAATTACTAATTTCTAGAAAGGTATCAGACGTACGTAAAACGTTTTAGGCAGAATCCTTCTACAATGGTCTTACGAAAGATGACGCAATCTTCACATGACTAAAGACGGAGGCTTGTCGAAACGTGGGTTTCAACAAAAAGAAAAAAATAAATAACAACCACGCTCCTCCAAGTGACGAATGACAAGTTCGCTCTTGCGAACAAGCAAATTTATATCTCTGTTTACGTTCTACGTTATTCTCAATACTTTAGATCATGTTTTTTGTGAATTCTGAACACACATCATTAGAATACATTAATCCTAAACAAACTCTGAGCAAATTAATATGGACTCTGAAAATATTGCAAACACTTTTACAACATTTCATACAGTTACTGAGGGGAAGTGATGCGTTGCGAGAGCAACGCCATAAGAATATATATATATATATATATATATATATATATATATATATATATATGTGTGTGTGTTGTGTGTGTGTGTGTGTGTGTGTATATAATATGTATATACATATACATATATATATTATATATATATATATATATATATATATCTATATATATTATTATATAGAGATATTATATATGTATATTTATAGATGTATCTTTATACGTCTATATATATATATATTATATATATATATTATATATATGATGCATATATATGTATTATATGTTATGGTATTCATATAATATATATTATATATAAAATATTATTATATATATATATATATATTGTCACGAACTCAGTTACTAATAAATTCACAACAAAAGTATACCAAGTTCACTTTACTAGATCTTAAGTTAAAAATGTTAAGCATCAATATCACAATTAAGAAGAGGCATTTAAACACAAGAAACCTTTACAATTTAATAATAACACTAATACTTCACACAAAAATTAAACACAATAAATTACTTTCTGCACAGTATCATATTGAAGCAGGGAAAATATCATACTTGTAACTTACGTTCAAGATATTACAAAGGCAGGCACAAGACAACTTTAGGTGTTGTCAAAAGGCAGTCCAGCAAAACACACTGGAAACTTGAAAGGAGAACACCAAAATAAACTTGGTTATGGGGATGGGGTATGGAAGGAAGGGTAAGGTGATAAGTATCGGTATAGCACAAGAATAAACAAGATTTTGCTGCCGGTTACTAGATGAAGTTAGGATGTGGACTGTTTACCTAACAGAAATATGTTGTTTGTTTTCTACCTTCTGCCAGTGAATATTTAAACAAAAAACAAACTAATTCCTCGTTAACTTAAAATATTGGAATATGAAGTTTTAATTACATAATATTAATAAGTAAAATATATACAGAGAAAGATCGTAGGGTCCTGACACCTCCCTGTTGAAGAGTTCGTCATGTAGTGATGAACTAAATCTAGACATTAGATGTAGAATCCTCTGGTTTATGAGCTCTGGAGATGGAATCAACTAATTTATTTTGTGATCCACTGATGTACCGTATCTCGAGGTTATAATTCTGAAGCTGGAGAGACCAACGAAGAAGTCTCTGATTGATTAAATGTGCCTTTTGGAGAAATGGCAGAGGGTTGTGGTCTGTATAGATAACAAGGCATTGATGCTTCTATACGTAAACATCAAAATGTTTAAGAGCCAAGATAAGAGCAAGTAGCTCTTTCTCAACTGTGGAGTATGACCTCTGGTTTTGCTTTAGTTTGTAACTGTAATAAGAGATTGGATGGAGAATTTTTGTCTGGGGATCTCCTGCAAGAGAACAGCACTTATACTATGGTCACATGCATCAGTCTGTAGGCAGAAGGATCTGGAAAAATTTGGAGCCGTAAGAATAGGATTAGAACACAACATATTCTTAATTTGTTGGAAAGAGTTCTCATACAATTCATTCCAATTAAATTCTTTCTTGTTGCTAGTTACATTGGTAAGAGAATAGGCTATGCTACTGAATATTTTACAGAATCTTCTGTAATATGAACTCATTCCCAAGAATCTCACGACTTCTTTCTTGGAGGTAGGTTTGGGATAATTTATAATGGCATCTATATATGAAGATTTATGTAGGATTTCCCCACTTCCAGTTATGTATCCCAAATATACAACTTTACCATGTGCAAAGGTTGATTTAGCAAGATTAATAGTGAATTTATATTGTTCAAATGTTTAAAGAGTGCCTCAAGACTTTTCAGGTGCTCTTGCCAAGTGCCTGCTACGACGACTATATCATCTAGATATGCATAAACTCCATCAAGATCTTTCATCAAGTTGTTAATGATTCTCTGGAAGGTAGAAGGAGCATTGCTCATGCCAAATGAAAGACGTTCATACTGAAAAAGTCCATCTTTCTTTGTATATGGTATGGTTGACAAATGCAATCGAGGGTTACAGCAGAACTCAGTTACTTTAAATTTTGACATGGTGGTGGATAGAAAAAGGACTTTTACCTGTTTGTAATATTATGTCTGTCTGCACAGTAGGCCTCCACATAAAAATTGTGATATATGAAGTTACACGTGTATGAGTTCAAGGAAGCTGAAGTGAAGTTTTACTACACAGATTGTTCCGGACAGCAGTAACAAGATGAGATAACAACCGTTTAATCACAAATTGTAGTTAGCTTAATAATTAAAGTCTATGATCGCCAAGTATAATATGCCAGCCACCCTTGGAGATTTCCATCATATAAGACAAGAGAATGAGGTTAACCAGATTTTAAAGGCCTAGTTATAAACTGTTAACTAGGATGCAATCGTGAATTACATAATTGATACTTGAAAGAGTCTTGGGAGTCTTGAATGGTGAATTACGAACAGCCTATCAATAACAATCTCAAAAATGTACGGAGTAAGTACGGAATAAACTACTAAATGCACACTATTATCGCATACTATTATCACACAATTGTCATGAACTCAGTTACCACTAAATTCACAACAAAAATATACCAGGTTCACTTTACTAGATCTTAACCCTCTTACGCCGATTGGACGTATTAAACGTCGAGTCAAAATGTCTCCCGTATGCCGATTGGACGTATCATACGTCCGCTCAAAAAAGTTTTTTTAAAAATTCGCGGAAAAATACTTATAGGCCTACCAGCCGAAAACTTTTGTATCACGCGCCTTGGGGGATGCTGGGAGTTCACGGATCAAGGCGTTGTTTTGTTTACAATCGCTACGCAGGCGCGCAAGCGCGAATTTCTTTCTTATCGCACTAAAAAGTATCAGTGACACATCTCGGAAATTATTTCGTCACTTTGACATAATTATTGCACCATTTTAAATTATCCTTTACATGAAGTATTATATATGAAAATGTGCGCAATTTCATGCACAATACAACTAAAAAATACTCATGATTGTAGCTTTTATGTTTTGAAATATTTTCATATAAAATAACGATAAGTGCAAAAATTTCAACCTTCGGTCAACTTTGACTCTACAGAAATGGTCGAGAAACACAATTGTAAGCTAAAATTCTTACATTATAGTAATATTCAATCATTTGCCTTCATTTTGCAACAAATTGGACGTCTCTAGCACAATATTTCGATTTATGGTGAATTTATTAAAAAACTTTTTCCTTACGTTCGTGCGATAACTCTTCCGATAAATTTTTTCGTGCGATTGTCCTAATGTTTGCACCCTTTTAAATTTGCCGTTACATAAAGTTTTATATATGGAAATGTGCGCAATTTCATGCACAATACAACAAAAAACAACCCATGCTTGTAGCTTTTTATCAGTTTTTTGAAATATTTTCCATAATCCTAATAACGTTAAGTGCAAAAATTTCAACTTTCGGTCAACTTTGACTCTACGGAAATGGTCGAAAAACGCAATTGTAAGCTAAAACTCTTATATTCTAGTAATATTCAATCATTTACCTTCATTTTGCAACGACTTGGAAGTCTCTAGCACAATATTTCGATTTATGGTAAATTTATGAAAAAAAAAACATTACGTTCGCGCGGTAACTTCCGAAAAAATCAGAATTTTTTTGTGCGATTGTCGAAATGTTTGCACCATTTAAAATTAGCTGTTACATAAAGTTTTATATATGAAAATGTGCGTAATTTCATGTACAATACAACTAAAAATGATTGAAGGTTGTAGCTTTTCTCTTTTTTCGAAATAGTTGCATATAAATCACGATAAATAGAAAAAAAACCACGTTCGGTCAAATTTGACTCTACCTAAATAGTTGAAAAACGCAATTGTAAGCTAAAACTCTTACGGCCTAGTAATATTCTGTCATTTTTCTTCATTTTGAAACAAATTTGAAGTCTCTAAACAATATTGTGATTTATGTGAATTTTGAAAAATATTTAACCCTTCACTCCGCGCGCGATTCGCGGCCGCAAGTCTCCGAAATACGTACATGGCATTATCCTAATATTTGCTCCTTTTCATATTAGCCTTTTTATAGAGTTTCATATATCAAAATGTGCGCAAATTCATGAAGAATACAATAAAAAATAATTGAAGGTTGTAGCTTTTCCATCTTCGAAATATGTCCATATAAAAAATATATATAGAAAAATTTCGACATTCGGTCAAATTTAACTCGTCCGAAATGGTCGAAATCTGCAATTCTAATCTAAAACTCTTACAGTATCGTAATATTCAATCTGTTGTCTTAATTTTGAAACAAATTGGAAGTCTCTAGAACATTATTTAGAATTACGGTGAATTTTTGAAAATAACATTTTTTTACGTCCGCTCGTTACGAATTCGTACATCATTTTGTGATAATATTTTTCCGGTGTTGCTTTTATTGTTTTACAATGTATATATCAAAATGATTGCAATTTAGTGTACAATACAACGCAAAAAAAGTAACTGGTTAGCTTTGACCGTTTTCTGCACAGCGTGATTTGAATACAATTATGTATGAATTTTTTTTTTTCGCTACCATATATCGCATTATTTACATATGATAATGATATTATTTTTCATTTCTGATGGTTGCATTCTAAACTTCAGGCAATGAAAAAAAAAAGGAGCCAAAATGAACTCTTAATCTTCAAAAGTACGCGCGCTGTAAGATTTTTTTTAAAAAAATTATTTTTTCCACTTCCGCGCTCACTCCAAACCAGGCCCGGCATACGGGAGACGTTTTGATTTTTAGGGCTCCGGCGTAAGAGGGTTAAGTTAAAAATGTTAAGCATCAATATCACAATTAAGAAGAGGCATTTAAAAAAAAAACACAAGAAACCTTTACAATTTAATAATAACACTAATACTTCATACAAAAATTAAACACAATAAATTACTTTCTGCACAGTATCAAATTAAAGCAGGGAAAATATCATACTTGTAACTTACGTTCAAGATATTACAAAGGCAGGCACAAGACAACTTTAGGTGTTGTCAAAAGGCAGTCCAGCAAAACACACTGGAAACTTGAAAGGAGAACACCAAAATAAACTTGGTTATGGGGATGGGGTATGGAAGGAAGGGTAAGGTGATAAGTATCGGTATAGCACAAGAATAAACAAGATTTCTCTGCCGGCCGGGGGTTTTTACTAGATGAAGTTAGGATGTGGACTGTTTACCTAACAGAAATATGTTTGTTTTGTTTTCTACCTTCTGCCAGTGAATATTTAAACAAAAATCAAACGAATTCCTCGTTAACTTAAAATTTTGGAATATGAAGTTTTAATTACATAATATTAATAAGTTAAATATATACAGAGAAAGGTCTTAGGGTCCTGACAATATATATATATATATATATATTAATATATATATCCTATATATATAGATATATTATATATATGTAGTATATATAAATAAACACACACATATATATATATATATATTTATATATCATATGCATATATATAAATAAACATATATATATATATGATATATATATATATATATATATATATAGAGAGAGAGAGAGAGAGAGAGAGAGAGAGAGAGAGAGAGGGCGTTTTTCCCCTTAGGTAGCAATAGCAGTAGCCGCTGTCAGTCTGCCACATTCCTACTTTAGTTGCTAAATCAAGTTGCATCATACACAACACAACGGTTTCTCCGCAGGGTACAAAACCAACTCTGCAAAAACTGTGCCTTTCACCGCTAGTTATTTCTTTCACGAGGAATCTGGATGCCAGGACCGACCTATTACTTATACTCCAAGAGCATTAGCCACAATATTGGCAGAAATAAGAAAAAAATTATATAAAGTTGATTCTTTCATCATAATTCAGAAATATGATGTACTTTAACTTATCAAAAGCCCAAGAAAATCCCTCTGGAGCTCAAGTCAGAAATCGCGTCCCCTGTTATAACATACCTTCTCGAGACCCTGAAAATTGGTTCAGTAAATACGCTTTTTTTTTTTTTTTTTTTTTTTTTAACTGGGTAGACTCTACTAAAATATAGATAGAATTTCAACTTCAGAATATTAAATGAACATTTTATTGGTGTATTATTAAACAAATAAATATCTTCCAATACAATCTTTGACGAAAGTAAACAACGAAAGTAGGATTAGGATTCTTTAATGTTCTTAGCACGTTTCGGAATCAAATTAGATATCTTCACTTGAGACATCGCAATGTTCATACATGTTTGACCCTAACACTTGCTGCTCACTGAGGTGCAACGTCATCTAAGCTTCCTGCATCCACCACCCTTTCCACAATGACCTTTGCACCCGCACCTTTTGCACAAGTTGGAGTAGACTGGGATAATCATGTCGTCTTGATGTCGACTACCCCCATTCCTTGGGATTTAACAGGTTCCCTTTTCACTGCTGAACTGTCAGATACTTTCTAAATGAGTGCTTTCTTGCTGTTGCTGCTGCACAGGCTGGGGGTAGTGATTTCAATTTGAATGATGACGTCTGGGAGGAACTGCCGATGGAGCTGTTGTAGCATGTGTTTGTATAGGGTATCGACACTCTGAGCACCATTTAGTTTTAGAAGGAACTGCTCTCCATCCACGGCAATATTGTGGACTTTCGAACACATCAAGCATATCAAGACTTTCTTTTTGAACAAGTAAGAATGATTTCTTCTTTCCCTGACCAAAGAGAGCAGATGTAGCATTACAACCAGCGTCATCAGATGAATCTTCATACCACCAGTGGTATTCTGTATGACTTGGATATCATGTATGATGGGTGACCTGTGACCACACATGTACAGACTCATTCCAAGAGTCACTTGTGATACAAGAATGACCAGCAAATCAGTGTCAGTACCAATCACAACAATTGGATGTGTTAATCCAGTTGTAGCAATAAAAGAATCGGCATTGGCCTCAGCTTGTTTAGTGCTTATTCTGTGATGTTCAAACTTCCTTCAAATTATTTTAATTCGTCGTGACTTGTTTGCTTTGTTTGCCAGGAAAAGATGTTTGTGTTGTTACGGTCTTCATTTCTTCGTCAAAAAGTTCTCTAGAGACATTACCTTCGGTGTTGTTCAGTTATTTTGGTTGAATCCTTGATGTCATAACCATCAAACACTACTATTGTGCCTAATCCAAAATGGTTTTGAATATACGACACGTATGCTTGGCAGACTTCTCCATATGTTGAATTTGGAGGCCAGACAACAGCACGAAGAAGGTAACCTCCATCTATGACGAAGATTCTCTCCTCAGGAAATTCTGTCAGTGGTTCAGTCAGTGTGTTTCTTATCAGACCTTCATGAAATAAGGAGGATGGTTGTGTTGCCAGTTCATATGGCAAATAATTTTTCATATCAGAACTGCTCTTATTAACACAGGTTATTCTCTTAAATAACAATGTTGGATGAACAACGACAGATTGCCCACTGATCTTGGCTGTATTCATACTACCACTTACGGTTGACTCGATCACTGGGCTTCAGCTTTACATCAGAGAACACTGTACCATCTACTGAGGTGGCCACAGCATCACCTATTTCATGGGCTCGGTCACAGTTAACAGATGCATCTGCCACAAGGCCTGTGAATATAGCAACTATCGATGTCTGGTTAGAGCATGTGAAAGGAGAATGGGCATTCAACCATGGTAGAAAAGTTACAAGGTCTTTGTGGCCTTAAACCTGAGAGCTTTGTTGTACGTAAGGCCTTGTGTTGTTCAGATGATGTTGTATGGATATTTGCAAACTGTTCAATTACTTCACAGAGTGGAATGCAGTGGGGAAATGTATGGATCCACTTTGTTACAGTGCTTTCAGTAATTCCATGCCCATGAGTCATGCCCATGAGTCATGCCCCTGAGGATTTAAGCATTCGCATGAGGTTTTGTTAAATATTTTGATCTGTGAAGTTTCCAGTCCACAGGCAATCTTTTTTTTCTCGCAGTATAGTAGCCATCCTCGGTAAACTGTCTGCATTCTGTTTCAGACATCTTTGAATCTATTAACTCCATTTGTTGAAGATATAGTCTGGCAGACTTGGCATAAGAAAGATGCCCAAAGCAACGTGAAAGTAGGGTATCATTCTCCTGATACATTGTAAGTGCAGCTTCCAATCACCTGTATGTTCGGCATAAAGAAACATCTTCAGAATGGATACTTGTTCCAAGTAGCTGATTCATAATTTTCCAGTAGGGATTTTCTGTTTTGTCTTCATATATGATATTGGCCACAGTAGTCATAGAAATTTGGAT
Source organism: Macrobrachium nipponense (assembly GCF_015104395.2). Taxonomy (NCBI): domain Eukaryota; kingdom Metazoa; phylum Arthropoda; class Malacostraca; order Decapoda; family Palaemonidae; genus Macrobrachium; species Macrobrachium nipponense. Next base: position 61,865,739 of record NC_061110.1, on the reverse strand, counting down.
TGAAGCACCACCAAGAAGACTATCAATGGTACAGGCACGGTCACCATCCAGAAACTGTTCAAGTATTAAATTCATCTTTTCTGGATTTCATCAATTAAATCTTCACTCTTTGGGAGCAGTAGGGAGAACAGAGCAGCTAATATCAATATGTGAGCTCTGATAGCTCAAACATATGCATGTCCAGTCATCATGTATATCACCGTTCCGGCGGCATATACCGTTTCCCTCAGAGTATCCAATCCACTGCCTTCCATAATATACCCTACTGAGCCAAGGTATGATATTATGAGATGAAAACCAACTAAGAGAACTCCTATGTCTGGTAGATCTATAGCTGCAGTAACAATCTCTGCTGCTTTTATGTATAATGGCTGGTCGAATATCACAAAGCATGTCTTGATACCATGCAACTCACATTGTCTTTTAGCAAAGTACTAGGCTGTATATGTTGTAATTGGATTTGATGGATCAAGATGGATAAATGGAAGGATTTCAGTCCTTGCATTCTCATAGTTTGCATCTCTCACAGCAGTTTGTATTTCTGGACTCAATCTCTTCATTCCATCACAGCCTAGTATTTGATAGCATATTATTAGGCATATTCTCCTGGAAGCATTGCGTGACCTAATTTCACACTTTGTCACGTGAATTCTAACTTAAGCTCCAGGAGAACTTTCTTGGGCTTTTTCTATATTATGATATATGATCAGCTTTATAACATTTTCCCCTTTTTTCCTAATGCTCCAGGGCTATTAACTTTTAAAGCTCAGCCTATCCCTGACCTTTTAGGTATTCGACTCCTCCTCCCTCACAACACATTCGAATTATAGATTGTTTACACTAGTCCGTCGCAACTTTTTCATTGTGACAGAGCATCTCAAAATATTACTATGGTCTGTTCTTTTCTCTTTTGATTTAACTGTTCTTCCACCAGGAAAATTTCTGACATTGCTCATCCTTTCAGTTCTTATACCTCGCATATATGCTCTTCTTATACCTCGCATATAATCTTCGTATTCCTCGCTTATATAATCTTCTTATACTTGGCATATATATTGTTATATGTACCTCACATATATAGTATATTATTCTTATACCTCTCGTATATATTATTCTTATACTTCACATAAAGCCTTCTGATGCCTTGCATATATATTATTCTTATACCTCTCATATAATCTTCTTCTACCTTGCATATTTATTATTCGTATACCTCTCATAAAATCTTCTTATACCTTGCACGTATACTCTTCTTATTGTTAGACTAGAGAGAGTTTGTGCGTGTGTTCTCTTACCTGCTTCTATTTCTATCTTCGTCTGCAATCTGGTTCTATGCTTTGTCTTTATTCTTCTTCTTAGTAGTATCAGTCTCTCAGGAGTGTTTAAGTGAGATGAACGGCAGAGTTTTCTTTCTTTACTATTGCAAAGA